>NW_028288569.1:4505555-4805925 GCF_059628265.1 Tinamus guttatus | reverse complement strand
ATGAGTGAATTCACTGGTGCTGGGAAAAGACTCGGGCTCCTGCTGCCAGCACAGAGCTGATTCTGCTCCCAAAGGCAGAAAGATGAGAAGACAACAGCGTTGGCCTGCAAGGAAAGCAGTACTTGCAGAGCTTTCCAAATTAACACAGGTGGCTGCCAAAAGGATCTGAAGTTTCGGCTGCTCGGCTTATCACCCCAAGAAAGTCCTCGCACGAGACAGATGGAGGCATTGACTCTTTTAAAACCCTCTAATTAAACCATAGATTGGTTTAAGACAGCAGAAAAGTCATTACGTTTGCCAGAAATCACAGACTTTGGAAGGAAAGCAGAGCAGTTATTGATGCTACTCCCAGAGAACAAGCATCTTCGTATGTGCGTTGCAGCAAGGTAGCTGCCAGTTAATGTGCAGCTTCAATGTGCTGCCGAGGGGAGCATGGGACAGGGCTAATCTGTACAAAATAACCCTGTGGTGTTAAAGGTATGGTGTTAAAGGATTGCAGGAGCCCTCCGACCACTGATGAAATCAGCCTCTGGTAAGAAGGGGTAGCCACCCCATTTTTGGGTGTCATTTTCCAAGTTTCAAAGATTTGCATGCCCTCCCCTCCACCTCCTAAAAATTAAGGCTGCTGCATTCAGACAAGCTTCTGTTCCTTCTCCTGCTCCTGCTGTCAAGTTTACCACAGGAGTAGGGTGGACTTGCCCCATCACACGTTTCTCTGCAGTTACAGCTATACCTTGGGAATCAGCACGGGGAGAAGCTAGGGAGACACGACATTTGGGGGAACCCTCCTAGGTGTGGACCAGAACAGCTCTCTCCCTTCTTACCCTCTTCCCCTTCTCCAAATCTCCAAAATACTGGGATAATGCTCCTTCCTGAAAATCTGGATACATTTAGCTTTAAATGTACAAATTTGTCCTGTACTTAAACTGGGCACATGAATCAGTGCTCTCACCTGAGAGCTGGACTTGCAAATACAGTGTTGCTTAAAGGAAACACAAAGCCAAGATTCTGAATACATACCAAATTTTAAGAATACCATAGTAATGTTTGCAAATATGGACAAATAAATATCAGTATATGCAGGAATTGTGTGTTATTACAATCTATTCACTAGAAGTCAACCTGCATACCTCACTTGGCAGCATCTTTCCATCATGACCTTAAACAATCTCATGGAGATTGCTGAATAAGAAGTACATTCTGTATCACAACAGACTCAAATTCAGTGTTGAGGATAAGGCCATGTTGTATGTGATGCATAACACATTGATTACAGTTTATAAATCCTTTATAAAAATGCTTTGATATGCTTCAAGGATACATGGAACAGTTCTGTAAGAGGTCTTTTGTATGAGGCCTTAAAAAGCACTTTGGTACAGATTCATTTCAGCATAGCTTCCCTCTGCATTTCAGCACTGCCTAAGCCGAAAGGATGGGGACATGGAAATACAGAATTACATTAAAAGATAGCAGGGAAAAGAAGTTAGCATCAAGTGACAGCATTAGCATACGAGTCATGTATTCAATTATACATGCTTAGCCAATGAAATAGGAACCTTCTGTGAGATACAAATGGCCTCAGTCAGAACTTGCTTCTCACAATTACAAGTAAAAAGCTACCATGAGCTTCTTTAAAAGAGTTGCCTTAGCCTCTAGCTGTGGAGAAAGGAATTCTGGCATTAAATGTCAACCAAATGCTGCGCATGCTTGTACAAAAGTGTTATCAGTACAGATATTTGACATATCCTGAATGTTTTCAAGGAAGTAAAAACCTTCCATCTCTGTGTTACAGAATGACCCACTGTGGACTCTTCCAAGATGTAAAGTCAGGACACGTGTTTCAAACATAGAATAAAAGCATTCAGGATGAGGAAGCCACAAACCAAAATGGTCAGCCCCAACCACAATTTTTTTCCCCCCAAGTAGCTACAATACCCAAGTTGTAACTGTTCAGCTAAAATGGAGAAATGTTTTCCAAATATTATAAAAAATATTTAAGATCTCCTCTCCATTTTAGTATGGTGCCATTCAGCTAAAATAATGTTCTACTTGAAGTAAAAGGTGGAGTAAAGCATAAAAGCAGTACTTTATTCAGGCTGTTGCGTCTCAGAGCAAAGATGAACAGTTTTAAGCACATGCTTAATCGCATGCAAGAAAAAAATTAAGCTCATTGCACAAAGATCAGATACTAACACTACCACCATTGCCTTGCTCACAGAATCTTTAAACTTCCTGCAGAGGTTTGGGGACTTTTTTTTTCTTTTTTCTTTTTCTTTTTTTTACACTGAACTTGCAGTATAGCATATTGTCTTCTGTTCTCTGCACTGTATTAATTCTCATGATAGAATGAACAACATCCACTCACTGTTCAGCTGCTGACTAGCATGCAGTCTCTCTGTTGGGGAGATTTGGGTAAGGGTCTTAAGTGGATATGGCTTGCTGTGTCCACCTGCTCTACTTGCAAGGAATGATGTCAAGCCTCTGAGCTCCCCTTCGAGAAGTCTTTCTTTGCAGAAGCTGCAGAACGTGACTTAAGAGAGGCCTCCACAAACTACACTGTTTTACAATGCTGTCTGCTAAAACCGCAAGCAGTTTTGCAGACAGACATGCCATTTCTTTCTGCAGTGCTCGGGTGCAGGGATAGCACTACCGGCTGCTTTAGCAGGCCTCAGTGCTGTCCCAGACATGGAGGCTTTGCTCCACATGGTCGTATCTGACACAGAAAGCTAAACGTAAATACGTGCATCAAGGGTGGCGTCGAAGGATGTGTGTGTTTTTATCCATCAGTTAAATCAGCCTCTGAACAAAAGCTTCTAAATAGCAATTCAAAACACACTTGCCTGTCACCTTTAAATCGTACTATGTAATTTTATTCTTCGGCTTACAAAAGAGGAAGAGGCACTCATGCAAATATTTTCTGCATCCCTAAACAGCATTACCAAAAAGGGACTAAGCAAACACTAAGCATTTATTAGCACCCATAAAAGCAGGTGGGGTAACTCTTTGCTTTCTGAGCACAATTTTGGAAATGGGAGCTACGCACAACGGCTGTAGCTCCTACAGAAGGCCTGTATGCTAGCCAGGAAGTTGAGTGGGATGTGTCATGGCACTTCTGTTGGGAAAACCTGCTCCTAGTGAGGATGTGGGATGTGCTCATGGCAGAATAAGATAGCTCACAACACCTTTCAAGACCCAAATCTACAGCTTCCAGGTCATGTGGAGACGTAAGTTCGGTCCCCATCCTGCCTGGTTCACAAAGACTCTCACATCCCAAGAAAACACCTGAAACGTGCTATCCTTTCTCTGGCCTCTGGGAAATATCAAAATGTTTAAGTCAATGCAGAACTTTATAGGCTTGCAGCACTTTGTGGGACAGGAAAGCCTTTTGCCACGCATCTGGGCTTTCTGCGAATGCTAGCAAGTTGCTGACAGTTTGTACTACAAGGAAAGTAGCACACACTTTGCAGTACCCAAATCCACCGTTGAACAGGAAACAATACGAAAACAATGTTTTAACAGCACAGAGTGCATTGAGAAAAGTATTTTTATCTACTTAGCAAGCATTTATTTAAATATAGAGATGCAACCACAAGATAATTAAGTTGTAAACTTTAGTAGTAGAGGATTTGGATCAAGTTCACTATGCCTGCACATCGTTGACCATTTCTCAAAGGTTAGCTTCACCGTGATGATGTCTTCATCTTACCTTACACATACACTTACTAGATCTAAGAGGTCTCAGCTGCACTGCAAAGATACCTTGGCTGGTTAATAAATATCTGCAGTCACAAAGATTAGTCTGAGGTAGATTCATGTGGTTTTTGGCTCCTCCTCACTGTCTCCAACTTTGCAGGTTTGAGTCCATAAGTGCTCCTAGTGGTCTGATTCCCTGTTGCCACCCAGCAAAGGTGTGACGTTGGGACAACACTGTCCTTCAGGAATAAAATTCAGAAGAGAGGTTAGTGGAGAAAAAAATGGGAGTCTTACAATTTTATCTGCATTTTCATGGCAAAGGGAGCTGAGAGCAGCCCCATATGGAGCATATAGACCCTGATTTCCTACAAATACTCACAGCTGGAGAGCCTAGTTCAGGTCTGCAGCAACTTTAAAGAGCAAAGAGGCCAAATTTCACTTAAGAGCCATCAGGCCGTGATAACACAGGCTTGGGAAAGTGGCAGAAGAGGCTCAGATTTCAAATGCAGAGAGAGCACCCTGAGTTACGACAACTCATCACCTGCTCCACCAGTCCCTCAACATAATGCAGGTAGTGTTGTGCTCAAAGCAGGGAACATTTTCATTCAAAATTGTGCTCAGGAACACTTCATTCAAAGCAGAGCAAGTTTAACTCACGGTGACACAGAGGACAAGCTCTTGGCACACTGCTAGCCAGATACATAAGCAGGAGGCAGAGGGTTCAAACACCTGCTACGATGGCTAAGCAGGGTGAAGATCTAGGGGCACATCTAGGGACACTGCAGGTCTAGGGGCAGTTTAATCACTTCAGTGAACAAGCCTGGTTGAAGAGCCAGGTTTTTCAGTCAGCCTTAGCACTGCAGGAAGAGATTTACTCTTTTTGTAGAGGATTCCAGGCAAGATTCACACTACTGAGCTACACAGACATGCCTATGGCAGTCCCCAGCAACTTCTAAAAACACAGGGTTAGTATCTTAGGGACACTCACTATCTTGCTAGTAAATTCACTGCACACTTTGGGCAAACGAAGTTGACAGAGTTGAAAGCCTGAGCAATAGTTACAGGATCAGGTCTTTAGCTGCCCAGGGAAAAGTATTTGCACACATTCTTTGCACAAATGTGTCAAAGAGGAATTACAAAAATTCCCAAACTAGTGAATGGATTATAGCAAACCTTAATAAGAAATTCATTTTTCTTGTGTCTATGGAAGAAACACTGATGGAGATTATGTTTCTCCCAGAATGCAGAGCTCTCCAAACACAAAATAAAATAGAGTGAAGTCAAAGAAAAGGATACACTTGACTAGAGCAGGTTTGAGATGAAGTGAAATCTGTTCTATTTGCTGTTTGCTAGGCATGGAGAGACTCTGCTCATCTATCTTACATCACTCAACACACACACGCAAAAAAGCACCCAAAGCTGCACAAGTGTGAAGTTTTAGCTTTCAGTGGAAATTTTGACAGTGCAAAATTACTAAGATAAGTAGTTTTCTCTTGCTCTTTTCACAGTCCTTTTGTAGTGTTCGGAAAAAAAAAAAAAGAAAAAAAAATTGTGGTTTCCCTCACAGGAAGCCCACGATACAACCCCTGCTTGTAATAGAAGCTGTAATTTTAGGAGCAGTTAACGAGATAGTAGTAGGCTTAACAGCAGTTTAAGATAAAACAGCGAAATTCAGGACATTATCTATAATGCACAAATGGGAGTGATTAGGTTATTAATTTTATCGTGCAGTACAAAATTAACTGAATGAGAGTCAAAAGAGCTCTGCAGCATTTGAGGCTTGTTTGACAGGCCTCACTGTTCTGGCGGCAATTTTACACCAACTTTCCTTCAGTATCCTTGTTGTTCACTTACACTTAACACACAAGCAGCACCAGGTCTGCACCTGCAAACTGAGTGAGGAGCCGCATGCTTAGAATCAAAACACAATTCTACCTTAAAGGTATGTTCCTGACACCGGAATCAGAGCAGACTGCACTTTAGCAGAGTTTGCACAAGGTCCCCTCAAAGCATTTCTCCTACAGTTGCTTTCCCCAGCTATTCAGAGAAGACTCATGATAAAAAATATAAGCCCACTTCAATAAAAAAAGTCATTTGCACCTTACAAAAACACCTATACTTTCAAAGACTACAACCAGTGTCTCTATCTCCTGTTCTTTGCATGGGGGTTTCCACTATACCATACTGGAAATGACATAGTTTTTAAAAGTAAGATTGTAATTTGGGTAGTGATAGAGAAAGTTGGCATTTGAGGGAAGCCAGATTTCATCATCAACTGTGCAGCTGATTTCACCTTTGCTAGGTTAGAGAAAAACATGAATTCTGCAGTCTTAGAAAAGTGCAACTTGACAGCAACATGCTTATGTTGCATAAACGGACTAAACTAAATGAACCCTTAAGTGAACAAGGCACATGGTTCTATGAACTGTAATGTATTTGAAACATTTGTCAAATGAAATTTGCGCTTTCTCTAGCCACATTTGAAAAATACAATACTCAGTTTTAAAATCCATTTTCTGTGAAACAAGGCAGTTCCCAGAAATCTCGTTTTAGCCTCATAGCAAAGTCTTCCTGCTTCAAAGAGAAAGAATTCAAGATGACTTTTTGATTTCTTGGAGTGGAGGAAAGGAGAAATTCAAACTCTGGAATAGCTTTCAGTTTCATAAGGCTGAAACCTTCTTTCCCCTGAGGTTTCCAGTCATGCACAGCAGATTCCAGAGCCTTGTTCAAGCCTGCTGAGAGTTGCTAAGGATGCTTTGTTGGAAGCTCTGTATGAGGCTTGGTACTTTTAAGTGACCACAGGGAAAAAGGATCCATCTTGTAAGGCTCATTGAGAACCACGAAGGTCCTTTAAATATGTGAATTCTAGTAATAGCCCTGATGATCTAGAAACTCGATGACCTGTTTGGGTCTCAGCAATGTTTTAATCTTTCCTTGGTCATCTCCTGCCTCAGCTCCATGTTCTGTGGCAACTCCAGCAATTGAGCCAGCTACCTCATCACAGAAAGTCTTTAGGCATTTACCGTGTTTGGTTACTGCCATATATGTCCATCCCCCCAAATGAGAGCAGACATTCCAATTCCGCATATACTAAGATGAACACAAACTTAAGGATTACCAAAATAATTGTGAGTTAACATTTACAAATACTTGATATAGACGCTGGCAAGATTTCTTGTCATCTCATTCTGTAGCTAGCCCTAGGTATTTTCAAGACAAGACAAAGATTAAGCATTCATAATACTCTTTCTTTTTCCCCTACCCCAATACCAAACTTAGAAAGACTGAACTAAGAGCTAAGCCCAAAGAAAGAAATCCAAGATACAGCCCCTCCTTTCCAGGCTTCCCAAAAGAGTGCAACAAGCTCACATATATTCCTATGCTAGACTTTGCTTCTGCAGTCAGTCAAAACTGATAGCGTACATCAGTGACTTGTTTCTGGAGAACAGATTTATTACCATGGACTACAAACCCAGAAATCCTCTGCATCTTCCTCAGTGTTACTTGTCCATTTACAAATCTGTGGTTTACTTCTCGTAAACATCTTCTTTCCAGCAGTGTTGAAACCAAGCAACTGTCTTCATCACTACAATATACTCCTCCCACTATCTCTGCTTTCCAAGAGGCTTCATGCTGAATTGTATACGTTCATCACATGGCCGCAGGACTCTCTCATTCACTGAAGTCTACACCTTGAAGTTGCAATACCCAATCTCTTTAACTGGTTGCAGCTTTCCACTTCCCTAAGCTGATGACCAATCCTTTACAGGAATAGACTTCTTCCCTACTTAAAGCCACAGTTTTGGCTAAAGATCATGGGATGCATAACTTAACTAAAGAAGCTGTGGTTCTATTTGCTGGTTTTCAATGATCTGTGATGGCCTGATGCTTTTTGTTTAAGCAATGTGAAATTATCTATGTTAAATTTCAATACTAACCTTATTTATGAGGAGGATATCTAATTTCAGTTGCTGGCGAATATCAAATCTATTTCCACTCTAAAATACGTCCTTACAACCTGCACAATTATTACAACCTCAGAATAAAGTGTAAGAACATCCGCTGCTTTCTGTATTTTGACATCAATTGCTCCTCATCAACTTACCTCATTCTGGTGAAGCTCTGCGCGGTGAGTTCGTTTAGCCTATGGGCAAAGGTGGAAGAGTGTATCACAAATAACTTGCTCCCACATGACCAAACCGAATGCTGATCCAGTATTGTACTTCCTCAGTGTTGATCTGAGACAGTTAATATGTAATATTCTGAAATAATAGCATCACTAATAAACTATAATATAAAGGATATAAAGGATATTTTCCCCCAAAAAAGCCTTTCCCAAGGAGAAATGTTGTACCTTGCTTCTTAGACTACAGGGAAGTCAATTTCAATGCACTTAGTCCAAAATCATATGCTTCACTTTTGCTCTTAAGCAACTATTCCCACTTATACTTTATGTGTAATTGAAAATAAGGCCATTTGCTCTACTAAAAGAAGAAAAAAAAATTAAATACCTCTTTGACAGTACTCAGAGTACAAACTTCCTTTGGAAGAAGACACTGCAATTCTGAAAATCAAATGGATTCTTTATCCAAACAGAGGATGTTTCATTAAATTTTGAAGATAAACACACAATAAGCCACACACTGACTTAGCCTCTCTTTTCCCAACCATTTTGGATCATGGGTTTAGAATCAGAGACTTGAAAGATTGGAGGAAGCATATTATGATATCCTAGACAGATCTTCCATAACTAGCAATTGAGTAAGTTCTGTAGGCTCTCTCAATGATGGATGTTCAGACTTGATTTAGAAATTTAATGAGATAGAGTCAAAGAGCCCCCCTGGGTAAAATATTTCATGTCTGTAGTCTAGTTTAACAGGTATCCATACAATTAAACTGCATTTAAGAGTGCACCACACACAGGGAGCTTTAGAGCATGGGTCTCACACAAAGAGACCCAAAAGCAGATTTGTTCCAAAAGCAGATTTGTATCATGCAAAACTGAGCTAGCAGCCCTGTACGTGCTCTTCTGTGGCAAGACAGGTGAATAATAAATGCAAGTGCTCACATAAGTATTTTCTTCCTCTCTTGGAAGCAAACAAGTCTGATAGTGAGACTGTAAAAGCCTCCACCACATTTCCTGTTTGTAAGAAAGTAGGCAGAAAAAAAAGGCTAGACACCTTTAAGATTGACAGCAACTGTTGAGAGAGATTCGTGCTGCCAGCTCCAAAACAAAAGAGCTTCCAAGGTTTGCCAACGTAGCATAACTTGATTTCATGTTGGATAAAGGGGCGGGGAATATTCCTAAAAGTGACAAGCAGGTAAGTCTTGTCTTTCCGTATTATGGGCGTGCAAAAAAGGGAGCAGTAAAAACTTGCTATGATAGATTTGGAGTTCTCCAAGAAGGTTGTTCAGCGTCATGAAGTCAAACTATTAATAATCATAATGACTCATCACCAACAGCTAAGCCTTCATTAATCTTCCGCTAAGTTGGCAAATGCATTAAGATTTGTTAATGAAGAATAAGTTTTGGCATCAGTTCTGTATTTAAAATATTTACTGTCCGGAGGGCTACTACATGCTTTTTCCCTTATGAAGTATGAAGTTTGTATCTTACAGAGCAATTAGTTGTGCACTAATTAATTGCACTTTAAGGACTACTTTTCAGAGAATCAATCCTGCCTTAAAAGTTCACAGAAGTGGAAGTTTTATTAATGTTAATTTAACATTTCATCAGTTGCAAGTCTCCTAATGGGTTTATTTGTGATAAGGGTCATTACTACAGAAAAACTATTTCACCACTGAATTGCAGACAGAAAAATAGTTACATTGTATCTTAGACAAATTTGCAGATGGACAGAGACAATGGGAAACAAAACATTTTGTGTTCCAGATCATCTTCCCAAATCTGTTAGTAGCTAAAGTAATTAATAAGCTTCCACGAATGATGAATTGATCCTGGGTATGGCGTGCCCAATTCTTGCTGGCAAGTGTCTGTATATTCCCTACCTCTTGAGCATTTTCAGTAGGAATGATATCTTTCCATTACTCTTTGTGATAGATACTCTAACGTAAATACCTTCAGAACAAGAAGAGGAAGGGTTGAGTACTGCTACTACCTATTCTTCTGCTGTTAGGATAATAAACCTATCTCTGTCCACAAATCATGAATTTGCCCCTTTCCCCAAAGTAGGCACATTTTTATGAAAGTATATTAGGTCCACTCCTTTTGAGTTACAGTAATCCTGAATAGCAAAAAAAAAAAAAAAAACCTAGGAGTGTTTATTTGGTTTTTGTTTGTATGTTTTCAAATTAGAGGAGAATAGACCCTGCAGACAGAAAACAACAGCTACAGTGAGCTTGACCAAATAACAGCTACAGTGAGCTTACCTTATTTATTTTGGTGGAGAAAGTTGTCAGAAGAGATTTGAAAAGAAGAGAAAGCACAACTAACTGCATATTTAACAGAATTTTGTTTGTTTTTAATGGCTTATATTTTGTTATGTGAATATAGTAACATTAGGGTAGTGTAAAATATACTAAAGGGAGAGAGGCAACCCTGTCCCTAAAGTCAAATACAAATAATAATCATCAGATGGAGTAAGTTACCTTAGATAAAAAAAGATCTAAGTGTTTTTTTATTTTTCCAAACTAGAAATGAAAAAACAAACAAACCAAAAAACAGCAGAAGAAGAATGTATCATTAAAAATTAAACAATTTGGTAATAGGCATTTAAAAAAAACTGACATCTTTGCAATACGTACTTTCTTCCTCACACCAACTGTTCATAAATTAAAACTAGAATTCCTGCTCATGAAAACCTTTGATAATTTCTTTTTCTTCATACTGCTTTAAGAACAGCTTCAATATTATTGCTCATCAGCAAACTGTTCTCACTTGCAGGCTTTCCTATTACAGCTAGACTATTGCATAAAACCCTCGTATAATTTTGGCTTACCATATTAAAATCATAGTCAATTATTCTACTGGGTCTAATTTTTCCTTAGGACTCTTTCTTAAAGATAAAATGATCCTTTAAAAAAAATATCAATTGAAATGCTATTATTTAGCATAGGGAGTGAGAAGGCCTTTGAACACTGTTCTAAGGATCTTTAGAATAAACACCTAATTTATAAGTATTTTTTTCCACACTTGACAATAGATAATTGATTGAGAATTAAAATAGAGAGCAGAATAAAAGATACAATTTCAGACAAGTCTAAACCAACAATTAGTCCATTAATTAGGCTTCTTTTTATGTTTTTCACTCTGCATTCACACTTGCCTTATCTTTAGCACAGCCAGTTAGCTGTCACAATTTGCTGTCACTTGTATAGAGACACCGTTGCAGTTATCTGGGGAGACAAATTGTTCTTCACAGAAATGCTCAGGTTTCCCTCTACTGTTGCTGTTGTTAAAATAGTAAATATTTAAATAATTCAGTTAAAACTGCAAATAGTTAGCATATTGGCAACAGCTATACGAGCAGTAAAGGAACAGTTGGGAGCTGGGAAAGAGCAGGGATTGTATATCTGTAAAGCTAGGCTATAAAAAAGTCTCATACTTTGTACTTGGAAAGTAAAATTAAATTAAATTTGACATTAGAGAAGCAGAGGGCATGCAGGAAGACACTTGTGTGTCTTTTGCTATGATTTTATGGGGGATTTGCAAATTGTTTTGATTTCTATTATATAAGTAGTATTGGCTGACTAGCAAATAGCTTCTATCACAAAGGTAAGTCAGAGAGAGATCTGAAAAGATATTTATCTGGCACACATGTTGCACATGTATGCGATCTGCTGAAACAGAAAGAGATGTTTAAATCAGAGTTTTGGAAAATAAATTTGAAAATTTAAACTATATTGTGATCAGCTAGGAACAAATAAATCCCCTGTTTCCTTCAACTCTCTGTACCCAAGCACTCTTTTAAACTGTCTTTAAGAAAGAGCTATAGCTTTTGAGTTTATAACACTGGTACATTTTAATAGAAAATCAAGTTTCAGGCCTTCTATTTTACTAGAATATTTTTAAAGGCTGAGAGAAGTGGAATTGCTTAGATATTGCAGAGTTAAATTATTTAGATACTGCAGAAGTTAAATTAGATATTGAAGAAGATATTGCAGAAACCAAAAAAGGAAAGTTCTTTTTCCCCACTCTATTATTTTTATTTCCACTATATTATTTTTCAGTTAATTCAAATTTAAGAAGCCGAAACACTTTAAAACATTAAAACACTTTAAAAACAAACAAACAACAACAAAAAACCTTGTCCTCAATAATTTAGTTACCTCCTGTAGTTCAGTTTGCACCGAAAGTATCTGTGACTAAAAGGTTTTCTCCTACTCTGAGAACATCAGGGAAAAACAGAACTCCTGAAACAGAAATGTAAATGATGATCATCATTACCAAGAAAAAGGTACAAGCTGAAGTTTGCATTGCACGAGGTACCTATTCACACATTTATTCCAGTGAATCTGTAAGTACTTGCACTTCCCTCAGGCCACAATACTGCTTTTGCTCTCCAAACAAAACATATTTTTAGGAAAAGCAATGAGAAATGAACATAAAATGGAAAAGAACCACTTCAGGCAAGATAAAAGGATGAGAGAAGAAATCTTATGATTTAGGCACTAGATAAAAAATTCCTGACTTTCATAGAGACTTGTCTTCATTTTGGACAATTTGCGCAGGATACAAACTTCATGTTTCCAGACACAGCTGGTTCTTGATATGGCCTTAAAACAACATGTCCCTTTCAATTCCTCCTCTGAAAAAAATGGAGCAATATATAGCTACTTCATAGGCCATTTCTCTCCTGCCCCGAATGACTTTATTGCACTGCAAAAAGGTTCCCGTCAACATGAAAAGAGCCATTGCACGAACGGAGAGCCCCAAGATACTTTGGGGAGAACTACAGCGGGAAAAGCAGAAGGCCAGAAATTGGATGTTTTGTTTAAAACGAACAGCAAATGGAGAGAGCATGCCTGCAAGGACCCTGTGCAAAAGCAGCCACGAGCCTGTCAGAAAGTCATAGCCTATCTGCTGGCTTTTTCTTTTTTCTTTTTTTTTTTTCTTTTTTTTAAAAAGAGCAAAATCTGCACCGTAAGAGCCTGTGATTCATGTTTTCTCACTACCAAGGATTATCTTACATTGTTCCATCATCATGAAAATAGCTGTGGCTTGGAATAAAACAAAACTAAAAGAGTATAACACCAGCATTATTAGGGAACAAGAGGCAGACTTCACAAGCAGAAGGAGCAGCTCCTAAGGCAAGTCGGAGCCAGGGAATCACGGAACAACGTTCTTGTCTTCTCAGCAGGAGAACATGCATCATCCCTGCTTGCAAGAATGTATTTTCTTGTTTTCCTTTAGCTCAGCCTGCCCTTAAGGAATGAACAAAATGCCAAATCCCCAAAGGAATCCAGCTACAGGGAAACCACATAAGAGGACTACCATGGGATGACTCAAACCTCAGTCAGACAGTATCACCCAACCTCTCCCCTTGACTTCTTTGTTCCTGTTAGGCCTTTTTTTGTGCAGTATTGGTGGAATTCATTAAGTTTTTGGACCAGATTTATCAGAAACACTCTAAATCAAGGAGAATACGAAATATGCTTCTGGGAAAAGTGAAAATCAAGATTTCTTGCTCCACTTGTATTTGGTCCAGCATTTACTCTGTTATGGATGCTTTTCCCAGGTACTTTGCATTGGTTATCTTGGCCCTCAGATTGTCACAAATAACTTACTGTCTTTAACAAGGTTTGTCACAGAAAATGGGCACGAGCCAGATTAATTGAAGGATTAATTAAATGACAAAATAAAATTGCTTTGGGGAGGTTCTTTCTTGCGAGTTTAAAAAAAAGAAAAAAAAACGGGTTTGGTGCAAAGAGAGACTTAGTTCATCTATGTTTACTTCGTCTTTCCTAAGTGGTTCCTCAGGAATGGCTGAGGTCTTGCTCTGCAGCCAGTCTGGGGGTTCACTGGTTCCCAGCTACTGCTCTTCTTTGGCCACTATGCCTTCTTACATTCTGTAAAGTTTCTAATAAGAGATGCAAAAAGAGACACAAAGCCATCCTTCAAAATCTGTGGCAAGAGAGTTAAAACTTAATTATTCTGATAAAATTCCAGCAGCATAAATTGTTTTGACAGTAGAGAGGTCATCTTCAGATCCTGATTCAAAAACACTTCCTGATTCAGGCAAGAAGTTACTGCAAGTAATAAGTTCAAGATAACTACAAAGATAATTTCAAAGCTATTAATTAATATGACTCTTTCTCATTGGCAAAATCCTGATTTTTGTAGTATCCCACATGCAAAGCAGTTGCCCAAGCTTTAGCTGAATTATTGTGAAACTAGCTCCATGTATCCATGTTGTCGTTCATTATCCTGCATTCTTTTTTTGATATTTCTTGATATTAATTATTTAGTTTGCATAGCAATGCCTGTTGCAGAGTAAAAAACAAAATAGCCACTTGAATTGCAGAAAGCAGAAATCAACCAACCACAAAGAATTCAATACAACTGCTAAGAAAAAAACTACTATGAAAGGATTTTCTTTCAGGTGCAGAAATGGACTGCCATTTTTCTGTCTGGGGAATTTTGGCCTTTCTGAGTTTGGCTCTGATTGTTTCACTGATACTGAATATTTCACAGTATATGAAAAGGAAGAGAGAAGGTAAGTAATATCCCTCTTGTAAGCAATGGATTTTGAGTGTTTGAAAGTACCTCCAGAGAACTAGAAAGCCAACCACTTGACTCCTTTCAAATTTAAACCAACCTTTATCAAGCATGATTCTAGTAGTGAGGGCCTGATAGTTTGTGTGGGTTTTTGTTCTCCTGTTATTAGGAGTTATGTATGCTACAGAATGATTACTATGTGCCCAACCATCTGCTATAAAAGACTATCAAAATCCATTCTCTAATGACAAGCCAATAGAACATGCAGAAAGTGTGCTTTAAATTTAGTACTGGATTTTTAAAAAATATGTTTAAAAATGCATTATTTCTTTTTTCTTTAAGTGTAAGGAAATATTAAGTGTAATGGAAGTAATTTCACTTCCATACTTGAATTCAAAAAATGATTTTAAGTAACTGTTCTAATACAAAAGCTACTTGAGAAAAAAGTCTCCTCCCTAAATTCCTGAATGCTTATTTGAATTTCAGATTTTATGCACATTTTATACTCAATCCATTTTGAAAAAACAATTGTTCCAAGGGCTTTTCACCATGGGATCCTAACATAGCTGTTAAGCCAATGTGTCACCAACTATACGGAAATAATTTGCTTAATTTATGTTACATGGTGACCACAATTATACACTATTTCTGGTTAAAATTAAGGTTTTTTTTTTAAAAAAAACAAGATTGTGCCAGTACAACCTGCATTATACATACAAATATATAGTTACGCAGTTGTACCACCCTCTCCACTGCTCTGCAGGAAAAAACACCTTCACACAGGAAAATTAGTACCTGAGTCGCACGCATAAGGGTGGGCAGGCACACACTGGGAGATTTGATCGCTTTAAACATACCTATATCCATATGTAATTTACATAAATAGAAATAGAATGCCTATGTTCATAAGGTGAATTTACTAAGGATAAGGAAATTGGTGCAGCTATAGGATACTAAAATAGCTGCTTGAGAGTTGTGAGGACGAAGTTACTTTTCTGTTTTGTCTTCTAGTGTTACTAGACAGATATTTCTGTAAGGAAACATCAGTTGTTTACAAAACTAGCCTTAAGCAAGGTTGCCATCAGACTGGCTGATTTAGCTCCATACACGATATCAGATCTTACTTACAGCAAATTTTGACTTCCTAGAGCACAGGATAGAAAGCCGGGTAACTAACCAACCTCTAGAGACAACTAATCTGTGGCCATTGGGCCTTTGCTTCAATTTCCTCATCTGTGGATCACAGAACCTTTCCTTCAGAGATATAAGCAAAAAAAAACATCTAGTAAAAACCCCCTTCATTTTATAATATAAACAGACGATGCACCGGCCAGAGAAAAAGATGAAGTAGAAGAAAGAGGAAGAACAAGGAATCAATCCTATGTGTTAGAACACATTTGTGGGGAAAGGGCCATCTTGATTTGTATGTAACACATACAAACTCAGTATGTAACAAAATGAGGGCCTGGACAAAGGATCGCCATAACATAAACAAACTCTACAAGCATGGCTGGATCCATATTTCTTCGAGTAGTCTTAAATTAAAAGGATATGAGTAGAGAAGGGGGACAACTGAAGGTGCTGAGAACCCAGAGGTTTCAATTTTACTTTCTACAGTGATATCAACAGCATTTAAGACAATAATCCGAAATGTTCAATAGTAGTACCTTTCCCTCTCTTTTCACTTTATTTTTTCACACATTTTCCAGAAAAAATGTATAAAGACTATGAAGACTGCAGTCCAAGGTAGGTTGGATTAAAAAAAATGTTTCTTTCCAACATGGGTAAAATAAGCAGTAAGCAATGATAGATGGCTTTGGAGAGTAGCATGGAAGAAATTCCAGTGATCTCATGAAACCTGCCTAGAAATATGGGAGTGGGATGGTTATGAATAAATGTTTTGCAAAGAAATTAGGAAAAATATTGCCTTGGCAGCACATTCATTTTACCCACAATCAAATAATGTAATACTAATATGATACATTTTATATGCTTAAGTGAAAGATATTGAGCTAAACCACTATTTATTATCACACAATCTCAATGACCCTCTAATAATTAAACAGAGCTCTCAGAACACTATGATAAATTATAGAATTACAGTCTGATACTATATACTTGAGGAGCGGTAATTCATATGTATTTACACTTCACATTCCCTTTTTACACATTCTATTCAAAAGCAATAAAACAGTCTGTTTACATTGCTCACAGCTGCTGTATGGCTTATGATCTGTTACTAGTCTGCTTCTCCCATTCCACATCGAAATAACTGCTTTAAAAGACACACATGGAAAGAATTTCCTCCCACCTCAAATGTAAAAGGCCCTTGTAAGAACAAAACAACAATTCTCTCCTCCACACTATTCCCCTCTGCTCCCCAAAGGAGTCTCCCAGAGGACTTTAGCTCCTGAAGAAATGGGTATCTTGTCTGAATAAGTTTTTGGTGGAAACAGAAACCTCCGTATCAGACTAAAAATTAGTATCAGGATTAAATGCTTCAAGCAGTTCTCAAAATGGGTTATATAATATGCTTGCCAGATAGAGTAAGAGATTGGACACACCCTATTCAGTCATGTTTTCACTGATTTATTTCACTGATTTATTGCTATTTCTAGACCTATATCAAACAATAGTTTAGCAATCTTGATATTAGCTTTATGCTAATTAAGATACAAGAAATGAGAGTTCAAGTCTTCATTAGAGAGCAAGTCTCTCTTCAGAATATGGACTATACTCTTTCTTCTGCTGTGTAAAACTATTATTTTTCTTCCCCATATTTTTTGTCCTGTCTTTTACGTGACATGTACGGTATGCTATTGCTATATATGTGTAAAAAATGCTTGGAGTATAATAAGCTTAATTTAGGACCCCACTATTATATCAATTAAAAATATTTCCCTGTTTCCATTCTAGCTATGATGACTTTTACACAGGAGATGACCCAGTGTATGGCAATCTCAGTCAAGATATTTTAGGTAAGCTTCGCTTAAAGAGCATACCTATTTGGTAGACAGAATGATAACACTTTCTGTTTCTTAAATTGCAAACCCGAGAATCAACTGTTTTCTAATTGCTGTATTAATCTCTACTTGAGAATAGAACTGCTTTACTATTCATATGATAAATTCACACAGCAAATTTTACTTCTACTATCCAAATGTTTACGTTCAGCCAAGTATCTCAAAACCAAGAGCTTTTCTACATGTAGAGCTGCTTCTGCTTACATAACGGCTCGATGCAGGCACTAGCATGTAGATGCTAGGATACAGAGCTAGATATATTGAAGCGTACATCTCAGAGCCTTTACAGTCTTAAAGCAAGTACTAGGTAATGTGGATGCATCTTTTTTTTTCCATTCGTCTGTTAGTCTTATTTGGGGTTAAGCAAACTGAAAATCAATCTTCACATAGCTACACGAACACTTGAATGCACTGATACTACATAAACCTCAAAAACCAGTAATTTTTCTACTGATGTCTAAAATGAAATGTGGCATGGGAAAGTAATTTAATTCACACACAAAAAAAAGGCAGAGTCAGGAATAGAGTCTGATCACCAAGCCCTGCAACTCAAAGCACCATTCTCAGCCAGCAAATGTTCCTTTTGGACACTGCATATCCTCACACCTAAAATATTGTCTACAATAACAAATATGACATTACACCCTATTGTAAGACATTCACTTAGGAACCTAAAATAACATCGATTTGCAGAAGTATGAGAAAACTCCCATCCAGAAGTATAGAAAATGAATTTTGGTTACACAGTATGTGCATCTGACTTGCCTAACTATTTGCCCCTTTATAAACAGAGAGAGATATCTATGTGAGAGGCTCCAAACCAAAACAAAAAACTAGCTTCTACCAAAGGAAACTTGGGGGGAGTTAGTTCTGCAAAAGGGAGGATCTGGTTGATTGTTAAATCCTCAAAGGGTTCTTTTAATAACCTTTTTTTTTCCCCTTTCCTAAACTTTGATCAATTCTAGAAGAATGTTGTTACGAGCAAATGAAGTCCCAGCCTCAAAGGCCAGTTAACGAACAGGTACATTTATTTCTTAACTTACTTTTGGTTTCTGAATCAGAGCATGCTGGGCTGATGCAGAGCTCTAGTGCTTATCCGATGACAACACATAACAAAAATCTTTATGCTGCTCATCACAAAAATTACCATGCCTCGATTCATCAGTGAATTTAAGCACAGATTCGGCCCTTTGCTCAGTCAGTCGTTAATTAGGGAGGAGAGCTATAGGTAGCCCATTTCCATCCATGTGGCATGGTAAAACTCAGTCACAAGCATGCAGAATAGGCTAAATTAAGGCTGCAGTGACAGCCTTGGCTTACGGGAGGAGTTACTTTTCCTCCTTCTGGTCATCAATCAAATAAAAATACAGGCTGAGTCACATGACAACCATGCATGTGACCAAATCTCTCCTGCCCAGCACAAAATCTGTATGACTTAACAAATGAAAGAAGCCTGATCTTCTACTGATCTCCATTTTGTTCTTGAATTATTTGGATGCCTACAAACACACAAGCGTCAACTCGTGTTTTTCCTGTAATTGAAGCATTCACAGTATTAATTCCTGTGCTGGTTTCCAGGTATTTAAGGAGCGACTCCAGACTCTCCCTTCCCCCAAGGGGGGCACAAGGGGCACAAATATCCTTTACCTAGACATTTATTTCCATAAAATTCACAGAAATGTAATCATGCATGTAAGTTCCTATGTCAAAAGATCTTCACAATTTATGCATTGAAAAATGCATAAAAAGAAGCAGAGGAAAAACACAGATTTTATACTGGAAAACAAATTAGTTATGCACACCAGAACTTAGCTTTCCATACAGACAAAGTCTGTGGAAAATGTTGTTGCTAGTGACTGGATTCTAATAAATAAAGTGGTGGAAAAAAAATACAGGCCAAACAAGGCCTCACATCCCAGAGAACAAGGACTATTATGATACCCTTTTCCCAGTTGAGAATTTCCAATGAATTTTTCCTTACAACCACTACCACAAGAACTGGAGTCACCTACCTTTGGGATCCATTTTGGTTTCTCTGCTGCTGCAGTTTAATCATTTGTACTTTGTAGGACTGCAATTGCAGCGAGCTTTGGTAAACTTCAGTCACATACTAGAGACATACACAAAGCCTTAGACATAATTTTAAGGCAAGCATTGCTACTGAATATTAAATACAAAGTGAATTTGCTTCTAGGTGGAGCCTGCCAACCAGATGTGCTATGCCTCCCTTGATCACAGCGTTAAGGGAAAACGCAGAAAACCAAGGAGAAAGAAAGAGTCTTCATTAGAAGAAGATCAAGAAGAAAGACCATCTAAACCCACCGTCATGCCTTCCATTTATCTTAATAGTGAGCAGCTGGCTGCTGAAAACCCAGCAAAGACAGAAGCTGTTCATGATGATCCCATCAGATTAATGGGCTTGATCCATAGTACAAAGGAGAACATTTGAAGTGAGATCTGCTTGTTCATTTTGGAGGAAAAATGATTATAATATCCTGGCAAATGGTGTAAAATGGCTAAGTTAAGCCTGCAAATTGTCTTCCAAGCATATCTATGGACTATGCAGGAAGTAACTACAGATCCAGACGACTACGTTGAAAGACCTGCACTTCCAGACGTGCTTTGGAATGGAGTTTTAAGTGCTGGTATCTGAAAATTTGACTTCAAAGAAGCACTGGCCTAGTATTTATTCCATTTTGTTATATATATGTATATATAATAGATCTATGCATACACACACTGGAATAAATACCAATAAAATATAATCTGATATTTCAAAGGACCACATAGGACCATTCCTACTTCAGTCATTTCCAAAATACCCACTTGGTTGTTTGTAGAGCTCTCTCACAGTGACAACACTGTTCTTCTACCTAATTTTTGACAATATTGTTTTAACAATACACTTTGGAAACAATCGGGGTTTCACACCTGCATAAATAAGGATTTACTTGTTTTTTCAATCAAAAATTGTTCTGCTATTCAGTATTTAGTACTTTAGTGGTCTACAGTAATATGACTTCTTATTTAAAGCTAATCAGAGAATAATTCAACTTGTTTATATTAGTACCTGTACACTTAGCAAAAATTAACAGTGTCCTCACCTTTAGCTCTCTTTTATGAACAATACCAGAACACATCGCATGTCTGTTTTTTCTACTAACATAATGCTGTTATCAGTCCATATGCAATAGTCTGTAGAGATATTGGCAAACGATCTATAAAAATAAAACTCCCAGGAAGGAATTTTCCCTTCCAATATTATAATTGATATTTAAATCCCTATAGGGTTTTATATTGTCACTTTTAACAAATATTTTAAGAAATGAGAGCTATTTAGTTCCGTAAATAACTCAGTATTCACATTCATCTTTAGACTTTAACCTCATCTCTGAATAAACTACGACAAAGGGGAATCATTTTTATACAACACGTTCTGGGAATCATTATGTAGCAGCCAGCAGCAGGAAACAGCAAGATACTGTTGATGTAACATGCATGCCTCCGGCTGTCACATGGTTTTGTCTTCTCAAAACACGTTGGGACTTCAAAAATCCATGCAGAGCACATTGCGATGGAGCTCAAGGGTGCATACAGAGTGGGTCCTGCAGAACTCGCAGTCCTGAAAACAGTTGCAAAGAGAGGAAAAAAATAAACAAGAACACAACAGAAAAGAAGTGGTTGGGCATGAGCTTAGCTCATGGCTAACCAGCCTCTTGAACATGACATGACTTCTACACTAGACCAAGAGGAAGGGGCCAACCCCACAGCCCAGCTGCCCCATGCCACTGCCTCTCATAAGCTAGCGTGTGCTTTCGAACAGGAAAGCTACATCAATATGTGTGGCTATTGCCATAGAAGCAATGAAAACCAAAAAGGAATATAGTCCTGTTCCTATAGAGGAATATTTCCAGTCCTGTTCAACTTATTCATCAATGACCTGGATGAAGGCACAGAGTGCTCCCTCAGCAAGTTTGCTGATGACACGAAATTGGGAGGAGTAGCCGATACCCCAGAGCGCTGCGCTGCCATCCAGAGGGACCTGGACAGACTGGACAACTGGGTGGTGAAAAACCTCATGAAATTCAACAAGGCCAAGTGCAAGGTCCTGCACTTGGAGAGAAATAACCCCAGACACCAGTACAGGCTGGGGACTGACCTTCTGGAGAGCAGCTCTGCGGAGAGGGACCTGGGTGTCATAGTGGACGACAAGTTGACCATGAGGCAGCAGTGTGCCCTCGTGGCCAAAAAGGCCAATGGGATCGTGGGGTGCATTAAGAAGAGCGTCTCCAGCAGGTCGAGGGAGGTGATCCTGCCCCTCTACTCAGCCCTAGTGAGGCCGCATCTGGAGTATTGTGTCCAGTTCTGGGCTCCACAGTACAAGAGGGATGTGGAGCTGCTGGAGAGAGTCCAGCGCAGGGCCACAAGGATGATCAGGGGCCTGGAACATCTGCCCTATGAGGAGAGGCTGAGGGAGCTGGGCCTGTTCAGCCTGGAGAAGAGAAGGCTGAGAGGGGACCTGATCAGTGTCTATAAATACCTCAAAGGAGGCAGTGAGGAAGATGGTGCTGGTCTCTTTTCAGTGGTGGCCACTGACAGAACTAGAGGTAATGGCCACAAACTGAAGCACCAAAAATTCCACGGGAACTTAACGAAAAATTTCTTAACAGTGAGGGTGACAGAGCACTGGAACAGGCTGCCCAGAGAGGTTGTGGAGTCTCCTTCTCTGGAGATCTTCAAAACCCGCCTGGACGCAGTCCTGTGCCACGTGCTTTAGGTGACCCTGCGTATGCAGGGGGGTTGGACTAGATGATCTCTAGAGGTCCCTTCCAACCATAAGCATTCTATGATTCTATGATAGTTATCTTGTGCTAAAAAAAAAAGAATATAGGCGCATTACAATGGCCATAGATCAACTGTCATTGGAGGAACAGCATAAAGTAGTTCTGGAGAATTGAGAGCAGAACATTAAATGGAGCATTGCATCAAACTGAGATCTTGGGAGAGGAAGAAGGGAAGAAGAATCCAAAGCTCAACATTGACCTCTCAGAGCATGAAGTACGAATATCCTTATTTGAACAAGTTGGAAAGAATTATTTAGCCTAGTTCCCTACTGAAAACAAACAAAAGACAAAGTAAAATGCATGTCAACAGGCTCTTGCCCAACCTCATGCCCCAACACCCAAAAACTGTTTGACTGGCATTAGTGATATGTGAAATATTTGTATTAAATATTTCCATTTAGTCGATATACCCATCACATACAATACCCACATCTTCTGAGATTAAAGATAAAAGCTTCCTTGAAAAAGCTCTCAAGCAAATAAAGACAGGTCCCAAAGTCTATTTGTTACTGTTTTTCCAGAATATGTTTTTATAATTTTGATAACAATTTGTGTAGCTTTGCTGAAGAACAGCTATTCCCAGTTTCTTACAACGTTTAAGAGTTGGTTATGCTCTTCTAAAATGAGTTTTTAAGAGATAGAACTTCAGCAAGTGAACATCAGTGAGTTACTTAAATTCAACCTTTCATTTCAGCCTGATCATTAGTTTAAGAGAAAACCTGCAGGCATATGGAAGAGCAGGGTCTCTGTGCTGGTGCTCCACAGACCTTTATTTAGGGTTAAACACACCTTAACCAGCTTCCGACCCCGGAGCAGCCCCTGCCCTGCCCCGTGGCACGCGGAGCCCAGCAACCAACCAGCCAAGCAGCGAGGGGATCCCGCGCCCCCTTCTTTGTTTTTTGCCATTCTGGTTTCAGTGAGGATAATGAAGAAAGGGAGGAGGAGGAGGAGGCCACCGCTAGTGCCGGCCGGACCCATCGCGCAGGAATCCACCACAGGCCTTATCTGTGGACACACAAGCATACCCCCACCTCCATGTTATTAGTGGTACTGCTTTTCCCACCAGCCCGTTCCTGGGTCCTGAACCTCCACCATGACTTTATGAGGTTGGGATGGTTCTTTTCCACTAAAATGCCGCAGCATTGGCAGGGCCTCATCTGCTTTCCTTATCCTCGTGATAACATATTTGCCATGCAGAATTCGTACTTCCACCAACCAATGCCCCCCTCATGGAAGCAGTAGAAACCACTGAGTTCCTCCTTTATAAGTTGTTCATCAGTCAGTTTGGAGATATGGGTTCTTCCCACAGTCAGTGGTGGTTTCCAACAGCAACTGGTTTATGGATGGAAGATATCTTTTGTTGAATGCATTTCCTTCTGCTTAATTCTTCTAAAAAGCATCTTCATCAATTCTTGCTGTTTCTCCAGCTGTTCCAGGTTATGGGATTTAAGTGGCAATCATGGTAGTGGCTGGCAGAAGATGTCATTCACAGGGGAAGCCCTGAACCTATATTTAGGATGGCTGCATAACAGAGGTGTCAGTACAACCCCTCCATATTCACAGGTTGTGATGAGGATCCTATGAAGAGGATCTTGTGCATAGCTTGTGGATGGCAGGTGTACATGACTGTGCTTGATCCAGGTAGGTTTCATCTGAAGCCACAAAGTGTGCCATTTCCCATTTCTACAGGATAGTATGGAATCTTTTACTCTTCTGTACTTTTTGTAGGTATCTCTTTTGCACTCTGTTTTGGATTTTCCTTTTCTTCTTGATCTGGTTCTGACAGCGGGTTCTTTATCATCATTTTCCCAAGACAGTATTCTTGGATGTTTGTTCTCTGACCAGTTGCTTTCTCTTCTTAAAAAGGCGTTCCAATTTCTTTCCCTTCTTAAAGAGGCATTCCAACAATTCTCCTGGAGCAGGGCCGTTGCAGCCCTTGCCTTCTCCCTCACTGCCCTGGACACGAGCGCTCGGGTCTCCGCAGCGCCATGACGAGGCGGTTACACAGACCCGGCTCAGCAGACTCTTAGGTACATCATCCTAGGTAGACTATGAACAAAAAAAGCGGACATTGGAGAGTCAAACTCCAAAAATGGAGTTCCTGCTTTCTGCTACCATGAAAAGAGTGCCAATTAGATAAGCTCATCTTACACCTCAAGGTTTGACCAAACTACTACAAATTCCAAGTTACTTTAGTAGATTGAATTACTACCATATTCTTTAAATAAATCTGGTTTCCCACTTCCCACTTGTGTAAGTCTTCATTGTGTTGCTATGTAGAAATCGTACCTTGAATTAAACATGTCTAAAAAACAATTCCAGTGGACCTTTAACTTTAGAAAACAATGCAGTTATATAGTTTCTCAATATAGGTGTCGGAGCCCTGGAACAGGTTGCCCTGAGAGGTTGTGGAGTCTTCATCCTTGGAGATATTCAAACACTCTCTGGACAGCTTCCTAGGCAACGTGCTCTCAGCAGATCTGCTCAAACAATGGGGTTGGACTAGGTGGTCTCCAGAGGTGTCTTCCAACCTCAGTCATTCTCTGATTCTGTAGATTGTGTGAGGTTAAAACATTGTGAAAATACAAAAGAAAAGAAATATCCTTTACTGTATAAACCTTTATTTTCCAAGTAGCTAACGAAAGTCAAATGTTCAGTTATACATTAAAATTATACATGAAGAATATTACAAGTCATAGTGTAAAACACTATTTGGATCATCCATGCCCTTACAGATTTTTTTTTTCCCCCGTGCATTTAGTAATGTCACATGTATAAAATAAGAACAGGTAGGAATTTGGGCAGAAACCAAGCTTGTTAATAGCTTATTAATGCTACAGTAAATATCCAAACTTAACCAGAATATGAAAAATAGCACAAATAACAATCTTTTGTTATCAACACTATTAAATATAGAAATCAAACTTGCCATAAAAAGGAAGCCTGATTTCTTGTAAATATCTGATAAAACCAGATGGGTAAGAAGTGCCTTTCAGAAGGGAGCTCCTAGAGCTTGTCTTACGTTATAGGAAAGTATAAATCAGGACTAACTGTACGTTAATACACCTGTTTATTAATAATTGCAAACTCTTAAATAAAATATTTAAACTACAATTAATAACTGATTTTTAAAAGTTACAAAATATTTTCTCTGTAGCAGTCCGTGTGTGCTCCGTGGCGAGGTTTGATTCAAAGTCCTCCATAGGAATGCTAGGCTTTCTCATCAGCGTAGCCTAGTTTTCTTGATACCCTATATAAAAGAACTGTTTAGATCATAAAGTTATGGTAAATTAAACAAGAACACAGTATTTTCTTATTGGTTAGCTGACAGTAAGCAGAATGTAACTGAAACAAATTGGCAAAGCAAAACACCTGAACACCCTGCCGGTAACCTGCAGCAGGCTTCCTTGCCAGCTGAAGGGGAATGTCATTTTAATGTCTCAGTAATGCTGTTATATTCACCTAAATTATGTTGATGCAAATATCTATTAACAGCATTGAGATGCAATCACTGAATGTATTCACAAATAGTTACAATTGAGAGATGTTGCAGCAATGAGAATACAATTATTTCTCTGCTGTTAGTGAAGAACTGCCAACATGTTTTTTGGATCCATTTGAAACCAATGTGGTTTATATCAGAAAAATTCAATACAACAGTAAGTCATAAGACAAATTACTCTGTAGCTTTGTGCAGGCATTGTCTGCTAAATTTCTGAAATCTCTTAGGCATAGACAGTCTTCTAGATCAAGACTGTCAAGTTCCAGACAACAAGGTAAAAATTTTCTTCCCTGCCCCATGGTTCATTATTGCATAGAGCATTTTGCTGCCTGGCTTCAGCATAAAACTTCTGACAGCTCAGAATTCACTAGAGAGCTTCACTCCTGGGATGTCTTTTTACAGTCACAAAAGTACAAGAATATAAAGACTGAGGCCTAAACTTGCCAGCAGATAGTCCATTTATGTTACAAATTAAGACACATGCATTTGTCCAGTTAAGGAACAAAGGAATAGATTTAATTCCAGGTGCCTTGGCAGGAAAGTACTCACTGAAATCCAAGTTACCTGCTCTCCATTACCTGCTCTCCCCCACACTTACTTATTTCATAGAATCACAGAATGCTTAAGGTTGGAAGGGACCTCTAGAGATCATCTAGTCCAACCCCCCTGCACACGCAGGGTCACCTAGAGCACGTGGCACAGGACTGCGTCCAAGCGGGTTTTGAAGATCTCCAGAGAAGGAGACTCCACAACCTCTCTGGGCAGCCTGTTCCAGTGCTCTGTCACCCTCACTGTTAAAAAAAAAAAAAAAAAAAATTTCATTAAGTTCCTGTGGAACTTTTGGTGCTTCAGTTTGTGGCCATTACCTCTAGTTCTGTCAGTGGCCACCACTGAAAAAAGGCCAGCACCATCCTCCTCACTGCCTCCCTTGAGGTACTTACACACACTGATTAGATCCCCTCTCAGCCTTCTCTTCTCCAGGCTGAACAGGCCCAGCTCCCTCAGCCTCTCCTCATAGGGCAGACGTTCCAGGCCCCTGATCATCCTTGTGGCCCTGCGCTGGACTCTCTCCAGCAGCTCCACATCCCTCTTGTACTGTGGGGCCCAGAACTGGACACAATACTCCAGATGCGGCCTCACCAGGGCTGAGTAGAGGGGCAGGATCACCTCCCTCGACCTGCTGGAGACGCTCTTCTTAATGCACCCCAGGATCCCATTGGCCTTCTTGGCCACAAGAGCACACTAATACACAAGAGCACACATATTTGCAGGCATTAGGGAGAGGAAACCCTTTTTGTTCTTCAAAACAGTTCAGTAATCTCATAGGGAGGATTTTGTGTGTAGTCAGAAAAAAAAAAAGTGTAAATTCAATAGCTGAATAAAAATTCACTTAGCTAACTGCTAAATGAGCATACTCAGGATCACAGAAACATCTTCATGTACTCAGTTTCTTTTCAATACTCCACTGTATCAAAAACAGTCTTAATGCAATCTTTATTAATAGTCATTTTGTACTTGAAATACAAATGCCTATAAGTTTTAATTTCATCTTTGCTTAAACTGACACTTTTTTTCTTCAAATAATGCAGCCTCTACTAATTGAAGACTTCCATGCAGGTACTTTCAAAATACAGTCAAGCCTCCTTTTGAGATTTTAATTTGACCATTGTCCTAAATCAGATATCAGCTGTAAGGATTACTTTAACATACTGAAAACATTTTGTGGCTTTGAATTTAGGAAGGCAGTGTATCTTGTGGTGCCAGATTCGATATTTTTTGGCAAAGCTACAATAAGCTTTCTCTGCC
Organism: Tinamus guttatus; assembly: GCF_059628265.1. Classification (NCBI taxonomy): domain Eukaryota; kingdom Metazoa; phylum Chordata; class Aves; order Tinamiformes; family Tinamidae; genus Tinamus; species Tinamus guttatus. Next base: position 4,778,379 of record NW_028288569.1, on the reverse strand, counting down.
ACAGAGATATTTCAAGAAATAAAAGGAGGATGTTTAGTGAACTTTGAAGGTCATCTAATCCTGCGCCTATAAAATTAATTCATAATCCAAGAGATCTAAAGCTTGAGAAGTCAAATTACACATATTAAGGAAAATAGAGATAGGAGGATATCATCCAGGGCTGTGAAGAAGTGTTCTCTCAAAATGTAAATACACTGCTGATAGTGATGAATCAGAGCATCTAGAGTCTATTCCTAAGAGATTCATTGCTGGTACATCACAGAGCAAGAACACAGGTAAACAGGTCCACCTGGACAGGAACTGATTTTTGAAAGCCATTTAAATGGCAATATTAAGAATTCAGATCTTAAGAATCCAGAAGGACTTGTCAGTTCAAGCAAATAACTACAGAACTGTTTTCATTCTGGCTACGCTAAAGCTAAAATGAAAAGCACACCTCTCTAAGTACTCGAGTGGCTATTCAGTAAAGCCAATCAAAGCAACTTCTACTTGCTGATCATCCATGCTGGACACTGGCTAGTTTTGTCCAGCAACACTTGCCTTCCCATGTCCATGTCTGCAGGTTTTATTAGCTTGGGCGCTCCCAAGGATCCAAGCTGATTTTCATCATACTAGTATATATGATGCAGGACTAAGTAACAGCTTTCTCACAGAACAAGAACAAACTTTTTTTGAGATTTCTTTAACAGAAACTCCAGAGGCGCTTACCTTTGGTTACACCTCCGCGTGCTTCTCCGAAGGATGCGATTCTGTTGTGTGCCAGGCTTATCAGGGTGGGTGTCTGCAATTCCAGACTCTGCTGATGAAAAACAGGATGAAATGGGCAAGAACCATGAGGGTTGGCATGAACACCACATTAAGTTGTTAAAATATTAGCCTAATAAAACAATGGCAACAATCATCTTAATCAACAAAGTCCCTCATAAACATATTTTAATGCAAAATATAATTTCAAATACAATTCAAAAGCACTGTATATATTTAAGTATAAAGCTAACTTCTCTCAAATTGCTTCTAATTTATTACCATGAGAAAAAGATACAGGTAGTTCACAATTATATACAACATCAGGAAAGAAAACTTTGGTATCAATTGTATTCTTGTCTCGTAAAGTATAATTTCCTACTGGATGTTTACTTATAGAAAGTAAATGCAACAACAAATGTAGCAGAAAAAAAATGGCAGAAAAACTAGCAGATAAACACTAGCAAGCCAACATGTAGTAAAAAATTCTTAGTTAATGAACAGAAGAGTTTAACAGCAGTCAACATGATTCAGGAAATCACTTTCTACTTAGATTCATTACACACTAAAGAAATTTGAACACAATCAATTTTTATTAAGGAAGAAGAACTGTTATTCTTGATGGGAGACTGCAGAGGAGATCTATAGGTTTATCCTTTAAATAATTGCCTGTGATCGCTAGAGTATTAATTCAGAAAGCCTTTGAAACTAACCTTGTGGAGAAGCACGAGGACTAACAAGAAAGGTTTTATTTGGAGAAGGGCAAGATCCAGAGTCCTGAAAATAAAGCATCAACAGATTATATCAGTAGAAAAATCCCAAGTATTACTTCATAGCCTGTGCTAAAAGAAGTAACTGGAAACTTGGAACTAAGGGCTTGATTTACCACTTAAACAAGCCTAACAATTCCAATGCCTTAATTGACTACTGTCTGAGGGTTTTTTTATTATTTTAAATGACACAGCATTAAAATGAGAGGATAGGTGCTGTTGAAAGAGGTTTTAAAACGTTCAAGATTCCTAAATATGACAGCAGCTTCCTTGCATAGAATTTGAGGATCCAGGAGACGATGCAATTTACTTCTGAACTGTTTTTGCAAAACAAAGACACTGCCAACAACAAAAAAATAGGACCAGAACAATGTTCTGACTAGTTCTAAGACTTTCTAACACCAATACATTTTTTAAGCCTTTCTGCAAATGTCAGCAAAAGACTATACTTTAAAACAAAACAAAACAAAAACAAAAAACAAACAAAAAACCAAGGTCCTCCAATACCTGACTTTGGCAGTTGCAGGTGTCATGAAAGCTGGAGTTACTGCCACTGCACGTGCTTGATGGAGCCAAATCACCTTTTAGAAGATGAACATTTTTCCTGTGAGTCTGATGATGATAAATGGCTGGAGGAAAATAACGTTCAGGTGTATTTTTCAGTCGCTTTACAGGTGAAGAGAGGGAATCGTTTTGAACACTTGCTAGTCTTTTAACTCTGGGAGTTGCAGATGAAGTTTGAAGGGGTGAATTAACAAGAGCATTTACAGTTTCAGACATCTGTATTACTTGATATTTCCTTAAGTTTGAGGCTCTCTGAAGCCCCGGGAGGTTTGGAACACTATCACCAGTCAATTCCCGATACATTTTCTCAAACGCTATGTCACAGTCTACATCGGACCTCACAGGATCACTTAAGTTACTCTTCACTAATCCTGCTTTCTCCTCAAGGTTCCGTGAGCTTGAAGGCAGTTTTTTTAACATCAAGGGCTTTTGAATTTCCTTGGAACATAGTTTGTAGTAGAGTTCTTCAAACGCATCTTCGTATTGCTGAGTCTGTGAAGGTCTCCGATTCCCAGGCAAAGAGGAAAATGAGTGGCTGCGCTGCAAAGAAATCTCCCTCTTAGGAAATTTCATTTCAGGATTTCTGAGAAACATATTTGATGCTGTAAGAGAACTGTTTCTAACTGGTACAAAAGCATTACCATTGCTACTGAAATTGGAAATTGATGAGCACAATCTTGAGGTATCACTAGAGGGGAAGTTAGTTTTGTGAGTTTTGCTTTCTTTTACCAGATGAAGTGCTGCTGACCCTGAACTGACAGTAGATGTTTCAGAAGGGTAATCTGAAGAACGTTCATAAGTCCAATTTTCACTTTCATTGCATTTGGAATTCTTCACTGAGGCAGCAGCCTGTAAAGGATCTTCAACTAGAAACGTTTCTCCTATTCTAGCCGTACAACTCGGAAGAACAGCCTGTTCAGGGAGATTTTGGCCTTTAACAAATGTTGAATTACATTCTAAATTTGAATCAGAGCGGTCCACTTCCATTTCACTTTCACCACTGTCATAATAATATACCAGGCCATTTAAATGAAAGGGACACTTGTTATCACTAGCACTTGCATTATTTCCAAAATGCACATTCTGAATGCCTTCCTTGGTGATGCTCCATGTGTCAGGCTGGGTTGGCTTCAGTGTAAGTGGTTTCAACTCCTTTGTTTTCTCTACAGTGATATTGAGCCTGGCTCTTCTGGAACGCCTTTTTTTGCGTCTGTAGTGGCGAGCTATGTACTTAAACACTTTTCTCTGAAAATGCTTTTTCATGAGCCTCATTAGTGACTCTACCATCCCCGGATATAAGTCTCCAATTACTGCACTGCTCCAGGGACATTCCTCATCTGCAGATTGGTGTAATTCCAAGATACCATCACAGGCAGTTTCATTTGCTTCTGGAAAAAGTTGGTACACTGTATTTGGTGAAGTGGAAACACAAGGCAAATATAACTGGAGAGGTCTGGATGAAGAACAGTCATTTTCAAAGCTCACTTTCTTTTTGCAAACAATGGCCTGGTTGCCTGTTTAAAAAAAGAGAGGAAAAAGTATCCAGTAATATATTACCTGACTTAAAAATCAATTTCATGTGGTATAAATACTCTTAATAAGAAATTTCACTAAAGTTTTGACAAGCTAAATGGAAGATTAACACACAATAGACTGGGATTTTTTTTTTTTTTCTTAACCACATTGAATTAATATGGATAAGCACAAGACAAAGTGCATGGAAAACCCAGTGTTTTGCAGGATCAAGGCTCAAGATCTTTTGAAGCAAGAAAGTTTACTACTCAAGTACCACTTTGGGCACCAAAGAATTACCAGCAGACAAAAAGCTACTCATTATGTTCCTTTAATTTAAAACAAAGTAAACTCGTAAAATTATGTTTCAATTTAAATGAGCATAATTCTCCCATGTTTTGCAAATACGCATTTTTTTTCCTGGGACTGTTTAATAGCAGCTGTTTTTACATATACAAACTACTTATTTTCCATTTTTGAGTACAATTTGCCATAAGCCAAATGACATCTATCCAATGTCTCTTCAAGAATACAACAAATTCTTCAATTTTTGTTGGACTGTGGATCCGTACATTCAATATATTACTTACTTTTAATAAATTTCAATAAATAAAACATGTTAATTAATATACTTAATCCAACCCCCGAAAAATTTACTTGTATCAATCAGCTCTTGCACTGGTGAAGCTAAGTAAAGAGCCTTTGACGATTCTTGAGGGATTATCTGAAAAATAAAAGAAAAAAAGCGTATAAATTTAATATCCTGATTTTTTTTTGCCTATCAAAAGCAACATCAAAGCCTGACTGAGAACTGTGACTCACTGTCTTCTCCCTATAATGCTATATAATGCTAGCATCTGTCTAGGAATATGTTCCAACTGGACTGAGTAACACTTAATACAAGGAAGAGGAGTTCTGTTGAAGACCACAGTAAGAATTTTTTTAAAGTTACCACGTAAACGCGTAAAGTAGCTACGTAAAACAAGGTGCGTTAAAAAACTTCTACATATATATCCAATTTCAAATTCTTCCCTAAATATAAGCATTGATACATGGAGATTGCTATATATCCTTAACAGTCTATGTTCTCTGGCAAATCCAGTAGGAAACAAAAGCCATATACTGTGTCACTGTGTAACATTGTTTTGGGGGAAAAAGAGTAAATGAAATGAAGCTAAATATTCTTTCCCTCCCCTGCTCTGCCACAAACCTCCATATTAGGCTATTTAGACTTTCTGCATGAAGACCAACTCATGCAGAGTAAAATGAATGAAGACTCTTGCAGTCACTGCTGTGATCAAGTAGAAGAGGAGCAACGTGGACAGTAACAGAAAAGTCTTTACCAGTAATCATTGTGTTGTGTTGTAGGTAAACAGGCTTATTATTATTATTATTAATGGGGACTGCAATTCAGTGGAAGTGAGAAGGCTGAGGAAAGAACAGCAACTTAGAAACATATACAGGATAATTAATAATACTGAGTAACATGCAAATAAATCGATTTCAGCAGCTTCAACACAGATTAAAGCCAAAATAAATCATGGAAGCTAGTTTTAGCATGATAATACTGTTTTCCATCACAAAAGCAAATCTGAATAAGCCCTCTCCTATCCATTTTTAAAATCAAAATATTTTTAAAATGCTGAAAGAGTTCACTTTATTCATCCATAAAAAAGCAAAAACTAGCTACTAAAAAAGCAGCTTCTTTGAACTATGAATTAGTTAATAACTTCTAATGGAACAGGAGAAATATGTTACCTCAATCCACTTTGGAATATCTCTAGCATCTTCTTGTACTATCACATCCACTTGAACTTTTACTTTATTTGGCGTTTCCACATCACCAACATTCAGATTCTTAGAGGAGAAAAAACAAAACCAAACACACAGAACTTTTACCCACTTAGAATTATCATGTCCCAAACCAGTTAGACAAAGATATCCAACCAGCATAAACTTTTCTAATACATATGTTCTGTTAGAAAAACAATCCTGAGAAAGAGCTGTATGTGAAAATCTATAATGAGAGATAACAAGCTAGTTTATTGATGCAGAAGAAAACTCTGCCTCTCAGCACCTACCATCAAAAACACTCCAAAAGTCCCAGTCCTAGATTACAGAATGCTAGTAATTATGGCTAAAATATTTACACAATATTAGCACCCACATACAAAGGAAAATTTTCTTCATAACACAGCTCTTAGAAATTGAAAGCACTTGGTAATAAATAATAAACATCTTTCACAATGAAACTCTTTCTGCCTTTCTGAATCAGTTCGTACTAGCATTTATCAAAATAACACAGCATAGCAATATATTAAGCAAGCAAGGAAAATGAGGTAAGTTTTTGGCAATTGTCTTTGAGCAAGCAGAACACAGGAGAGTAGCTTCAAACACAAAGTGCATATTCTATGCGACTTCGCCATCATAGTCCTAAAATACAGTCTAGTTCTTCCATCACATCAGCAAACAGGAACTGAAACTTCTACCTGGAAGTGAATGCATTCAAATTTTCTTCCGACTGCAACTACATCTGCATCGCTTTCTTCACCTGCAATTTTAAGATAAACACCAAACAAAACTTGATTGAACTACCCATAAAGTGAAAAGTTTCTTAGAAATGTTTTTAAATAAGCACTGTATAACTTAAGCCATTTTCATTTTACAAAAGTGTCAAGTTCACTTGCAAACCACAGCTTATAGCCTGCACTTTTGAAATACAAAGAGTAAAGATAAATAATCTCTAAGCAGTTAAAACGCATATACTAAGCATTTCAGAAGGTAAAATATTGTCAAAGCAGTGCTCTGTAAGAGTATTAATTCATTTATTCCTCCCAGTTCTTTCCCTCTACATCCCTACATTATTCCAAAACAAGATCCTAAGTGGCATTGTTGGCTTCTTCTATCACAGTTAGTTTCATTATTGTCTAGTCTGCCCCAACTCCCAGACTTCTAACTGCATTCCTAAGTATTCTATATGTAATTGTGGTTATGAGACACCGTAACATTCTTGGTGATAGAGGCAGCTAGGTATTTCAGTTCATTGCCCTTCAATATCCTACAACGGCCAACTGCAACGTAAGACCGGACTTCTGAATCCCCTCGATTTACTGCAGCAAGAAGGAAGAGGATAGAAGGAGAGTTGCTCTGAAAGGGGGAAGGAGGAAGGAAGGGGCTGGAAAAAGGAAAACAAAAACACCCCACCACACTGCCTGAAAATCACAATGGTACCTACATTAACTACTCATTTATACTATTCTTATCTCACTAAAAACAGAACAAAATTGTTTCCCAGGCTAATTCCCTCTTCCGTTATTTTTCCTCTATCAGAGCAATCATTACCTAAAGCTCTGCGGGCTGCTGCTGCTACTGCAGCTCAGGGGTACATATGAAAAAAAAACATTGTTGTGGGAAACGACTGGCATCCTCCGGTGAAACTGCTGAGCAATCAGGAGGAGCAGATCATAACGCACTCCTTGGATTTCACAGTCTACCCAACACCACTGCAGTTATTCTACGGGGGATTGAAACCCAAATCTGATTGCCAGTTTCTTTCCACATGGCGGATGGAAGATAAATTTGTAGTCACTTTATCTACAGGAATGCAAAGACACTAAGCATCAATAGCAGTGGAAGCAATAAGAATTGTAGTGTTTTAATCTGGAGGAATTTTGACCTCCAATTCCTCTCTTTCTGTCATATTTCCCTACAGTAGCAGCAGGCAGAAACCTGGCAGAATACTCACTAAAATGATCAGTAAGATGACCACATTAGATCACTAAACAAACGGGGGTCTAAGTTGTAAAGTTAACAACTCTAGACAACAAACAAAAATAGACAACAAGAAGTATCTTCACCAGCACAGCTTAAAGTGCTTTTAAGGGCTAAAAGGAAGGTTATGTAAAATCTTTGTTCCTCAGTTGCAGAAGTTGGAAGAAAGAAAAATGAAGATTCACATTTTCCTCTTTGGAAAAATCTATCCTGTAATGCATGAAATTATTTCTCTGTAGCTGCATGCAAAACATCATTACTAAAAAGGCAGGTCATTCTTACGTGATGATCAAGTTAGTAAGGGACTTTTCGTCAATGCAAAATTTTGACTTCGATGTGATCTTCTAAATTAAAATACACTTGGCTAATTTGTAATTAAGATATGAATTTCCACCTTTCTCTCCAAAGAAATTGATTTTTCTATGTTCCTATTGTAATGGATCCAAGGAATTTTCCAGGTGTTACTGTACTTTTGACAAGCTACTGCCTGAGAAATCAAAAGTGGATCTAAACATTTTCCCTTTTAAGGGCAGACCAATAATTACAATAATTGTTTAGAGCTGTTTTACTTTATTTGTACCTGCAACTGATGGTCTTTACTTACTTTCACAACAAAAATACCATATAATACCTGAAAGGTGCCTTCACTGAGAGGCATGACACATCGAACATGAACACTGAAGAGTGAATAAACGTGCTAAAGTTTTAGGTAAAGCAGTTAAAAATAGCATTTTTTTCCCCTCCTCCCCAACAGGAGGAGGGTTAACAAACCCAAGGCTAATTGTTCAACCATTACATTAGCCATTTTCTCTAGTCTTTCCCAAGAACATTCACAAGAAAAGGAGAAGTGGTAATCATAACACTATACTCTAAGAGTCTGAATTATACCCCCATTTATGCCATGGCAGGGTACAGAGGGGAGCTGCCCCCTTCCCTCCACAGAAACTTAACAAAAGCGAAGCTACAGGCACTTCTGAAATGTCTCTAGTATTACAGCATGATGGAAACCAGTTATTTGCAGTCTTTCCCAAAGCAAATGAAAAGTGAAACAAAAAACCCACCTATATCAGATGTATCCACAGGAGTATTCTCATAAGATACCTTAAAACATAGGAAAGCCATTTTAATACATTATAGCATATGCTATACTAATTTGTCCAATCTTTGCTCGTTAAGTTCATCAAGTTTTGGGGAGCAAAAGAGTGTCAAACCACAGACATGTGCCTAAATCACATCATCCTTACCTTTACATATGTAGTCTTCATTCACATCCAATTATCTGGATGTGAAGATGATGATTTTTTTTTTTTTTTTTGCCCAGCCCTTCTATATTTGGACAAATAAGCCCTCAAGAAAAGGCAGGTATTACACAACAAAAGTGTAATTGTGAAAACAGTTGACAGATGAGTTTTAATCACCAGATCTTTATCAGTATGAACCAGAGATTTCCTTTTTCTGCTTTAAAGTATTGGGAAAACTTCTTAGCAGCCACTTTTAAGCAATACTATATATAATATTTCAAATACATTTTTGTCTGTTTTCTAGAACTCTGACAACTACCCAAACTTATTTGTATGGATAAGGAGATATGGTATGGAAGCACCTGATTTTAATTTCTTAATTTAATTTTCTTTAATTTCTTAGCTATTAGGTTATGACTACATAAGTCTATTTTCTCTAAAGAGACTTATAAAAGTGCTCCCTACCTCATGCACTTCTGAGCAGTCATCTTCAAAACCACTGCTCTGTCCTTCTGATATTTCTTGGCATGCTTGGGAAGAAAGAAATACTTATTTTAGAATTTGATAGGCTGCAGATTAATATTTTACTTGAACACATAAATTCTTCAACTACGTGTGTATGTGTCTATATATATATATATATTCTTATTTATTCTGGAAACAAAATAGCCAACATGAAAAAAATTGCATATACATAGCAATGAAGTGAAGAATAGAAAGTTGAACATTCGAGTCAAAATAAAAGTCCTGCCTTCTTTTACAAGAGCTTCATCCAAAACCTTGATTTTTGCCATGTATTTCATTAGAAGTCTAGTGTGCAAAAAGCCATCTAAATTCCATATTCACCTAAAAATTAGTAACTAGATGTCTCCTTTTAACATTTCAGTTTGTATCTTGTTATCCCTTATTGATTGCAACACTAGAGGCACTCAAGTTGACCGACTAAATTTATATAAAAAAGAAATTAGAGAAGCATCTGTCTTCAAAAAAAACTTCTAAAAGCTTGTATTTTGCAATTAAACTCCAAACTAGATAGCATTGCTATTGAAGTTACTGTCTGAAAAGTCACAGTGCTAAAGTGTCTCTTGGTTAGACTGAAAAGGATCTAAAAAAAGCTAATATAACACCACGAGTCTGCATACAATGCGTATGGTTCCACTGTACATATAAAAACTATTGCTTAAATCTATTGTTAATAGTCTTTAAGTTACACAAGTTTGAGCTTTCCCTAAAAGGAGGATTTATATCTTCAAACACACTCTACTGGTACTGACAGTGTAGTGGCACTTGTTATGACTGAGTGCTTTTGATACAGTTAGACTTAAATAAATATGTGTTTCACCAGATATGCTTAATCTAGTCTGGACTGTCAGTAAACAAGTTTCTGCCTAAAGGCAGAATTGGTTGTTCCTGCTTTTCGGTATCTTTGTCTCCAGATATATTGATGTGAAATATCAGTCAGAATTTTTTCCTTTTGTTAAATGGTGAGAAAACTTTGATCATATCCAACTCAGGCATGTAGATACTACTTCCTCCTGTAAATGCCTCCAATAATTGAATGATGCCAAGCATACAGCTAAGGACTTGAAGGCTGATGGAGAGTATATGGAAAGTGACCTAAAGATATTGCTTATTCTTTCATCTGTAATAATTATACCTAACTTATCCCTAGAAGGATAATCTATTTTTAAGTACAACTCTGTAGCCTCTTTAATAAATATATTTCAGGGCTTCCTTAGGCTTACATCTGGAAAGTTTTTTCTATATATCTAACCTAAGGGCCATATTCTTCCCCCCTCCCACCCCCGCTGGCTTCCTCTTCTCTCTTCTTTATTCTGTCATTTAGGTAACATCACCTGTGTGTCTAGTCATTTTTTCTTCTGACTTACCCCAGGAAGCTAAGACACCATCCACAGCACCAAGTATTTCACCAGGGGCATTACCACTGCTAAACAGCACAGAGAAATCATTCTGCTGCTTCGTAAACTATGCACCCTGCCTAATCTTCTGGTATAGAGTGTGCTATTTTCACAACAGTCTTGCTGTACTAGCCTTTACCTTCTTCCTGCTGTGGATCATTCCTACACAAATCTATTACTTTGAACTTACCTCCACAAAATTACAGAAAGTTCTGTCTTTTTTTTTTCTCCTTTTTCTCCAATCCTCCAATTTATCATCAGGATCCCTTTCAGAATGGCCCTTCCTATTTGGTATTATGTGCAAGTTAATCAAGGATATTCCTTTCATTATTTATTGGAAGTACAAACCGATAATGTGCTCAGGACATGTCCTAAAAAAAAAATCTCATGTATCCCCTCAGTTTGAGCACAGGCCACTGATAACGATGCTAAGCACAGCAGGCCAACTATTTGCACATCCGTCTACATTTATTTTCCTAGCTAACTTACAAGAATGTCAGGCGCACCATCCTCACCCGCAGACACACAGCAGATATTAGAAGATACATACACCTACATAAGAGGAAGAGTAGGACACTGGGCTATGATGCAGCTCCCACATCTAATGTTAATCATGAATATTACATAGTCAGCAGAATCAGGTTTCGGCTTGGGAACTTCTTGAGACAGGAATTGATTTAGTCATTTTGCAGATATAAACTACATTAATGCTTCACTTAGAAAGTATTAGCAGTACATTGTTAGAAGCTGAATACAACTTAAAAAAAAAATTCCCATTCCAATTCTTATCTCCATCCCTACAGAGTAAGATCTATGAAACAACAGAGACCTTTAAAAACCTTTCTGGTCAATAAAAGGAAGAATTTTGAGTGGAGATATGACAAAGTTTATTCTTTGTGGAGTTTGAAACTTAACATCCTAGGTTCTCCTGTGCTCAGTACTTCCATAGTAAAAACTATATTGAAAGAATTGTCATTTCACTCACTCAAACTTAATAGGGATAATCAGACAATTTACCCAAAGCAAACCTGCAAACAGTGTTCAAACAAATAGTCAAAAAAATCAGAATTGTGAACAGACTAACCAAAATCAGTTACATGCAAAGAGTATATATGTTCATTACATAAATATCTGAGTCTTGTAAAGTTACTTTCAATGTCAATGATGAATAGCACATAAGTCTGAATGACCTAATTGGCAACACATATATCAAGATAATCTAAGAGAAAAGAACAAGATTAGGTCAAATCTCCCTATTTACTTTAAGAATTCATAGGCAGAAGTAGGTATGTTCTTCTCCCTGCCTCTTCTCTGAGAGCAACATAATGCACCAACCACAATCAAATCACTACTGACCAGTTGGAACGTGTATTCTACTATTTTGCTTCAAATGAAAAAATGTCCCTGCAAGAAATGATTTGCAGGAAATGAGCGCAACGCAGGAGATTCTGTCTTTTACAGTACATGTAACCATGCATGTGTAAAAGAAAAAATTGCAAGTGTTGTGGATTTTTTCCTCTTTTTATCTGTTAACAATCATGCTATTCCTTCTTCTTCAATACTGAAGTTAAATATTTCTTTTCCAGATAGCTTAGAACATAATTAGACCTTCCCTCTGCTCCCCCGCACTGCCACTTTTCATTCAATTTAAGCAGAGACCTAACTTAGGAAGTTTTCTCCTAATTTCCTTATCTATAATGCATAACAATAGATTAAAGAAATAATTATACCAAGTCTTACAGCATTAAAGAAATCCCATGAAACAAATCCCTTCAACAGGTACTTCCAAGCCAGTCAGACCTTAGGTTGAAATCCAAAGATTAATGATGGCAAAAAAATGACTTGCCTAAGACTTCAAATACTTAAAAAATTGCTAGAAACTTTCTTTCTAAGTTTCACCGCAGGTCTTGCTCAGTGATTTTACTACTACTCAATCCTGTGACATCTGAAGGTTAAGAAGTATCAGAGTTAAACTTGGATGTGCAGTCTTAATATGACTTACACAACAATACTCTAATGAAGTAACTGTATGCTACTTTTACTGCAGTTAGTCTCATTCATTCAGTACACACAATGGTACACACAATGATCACTAAATTGTAGAGAGCTAGCTTTTCTACCTCATTGATTTTCCCATATGCACACTTTTCAAACGCACATTTTCAAATCTGTCCACTTCTTCAGGTATTTTTTTCTAAAGCTAGAAAATTCGAAATCCTTCCACACATACAACAATATAAACAGGGTTGGAATTTGTCAGATGTTAAATGAATTGAAAAATGTTAAAAGCATAATAACAAAAAGCTGTCTGTGTAACTGATAAGAAGAGATTATTTTAATCAACTTATGCTGATAGCAACAATAATTATATCCATTTATTCATTTTAATTACTTGCAATTACATTTTAGAATCCTTAAGAAGATAAGCATTAATTGTGATTATCTGGAAGAGTCTACTTTAAAAACAGGACATAATCTATTCAGCCAAGATCCTTTTGGATGAGATCTTTGATAGCACTTTTTTTTTTTCTTCTCCCCAAAAACACTTTACCTGCATGCTTTCGACTTCTGAAAGAACGCTGCAATTAAAAAAAGAAAAAGTGAGAAGAATCTCAAAATCGTAATGTTATCTTGAATGACTTCGTTTACTTTGCCATATTTTACAATGAGGCACTTCCTACATAACCATTCAATCTTCAGCTTTCTCACAGCCTGACCTGTAAAGCAGCAAATACATGGTAAAGCTTACCTGACGATTCACTTCGATTTACATCTTGCCATGTTCCTGCCACTAAAAATCACTAAAAGCACATAAGTTATAGCTACCTTGGGACAATTGACAGGCTAGCACACATACAAAAAATTATTTTATAGTTCTAAATGGATTTTGATTATAAATCTCTGGAGCTATTTCCTGTTGGGACCCTTAGTGCACGCTACCCAAGGTATTACCAGGGCTGAGGGGAAAGGAAGATACAGCTCCTTTACTCTCCCCACTAAATCCACTCCTGCTCTCCATCCTCTCATTCTGTGCGGTTCAGAATAGCACCTGTGCTCTTTAGCAAGTTCACTGTTTCCTTCACAGGGAGGAATTTAAGAAAGAAAAATGTGTGGTGCTACTTCAGCTTTAATAACTTATTCTATGCTTCTATATTTCAAGGTAAGCAATGTGTGCATGCCGTATTTAAAACAAAAGAAAGATATATACAAATAACTCCATGTTGACTAATGCTGTGTGTGTCAAAAGGATCACATATGGAAACAGCAAAATGAACATGATGTATTATTGCATAGCACGCACTTACTAGAAGCCATGTAGTCTTTTGCAGTTTGCACTGTGTGATTCACTTCGAAAAGAAGCAACTGCTTGTTTACCTTCAGATGAGAACATACAGACAGCAGGCCCAAAACACTAACCAGCTTTAGCCTGATATAAACACTGTGTGTCAAGACTTGTGCAAAAGACTTGTGCAAAGATACTTGTGCATCCAGTATTGTTATACAGTACTAATAATACCAATAATATAATAATACAGTACTAATATCTCCTGCAAATATTATGTGAGATGAGAAGATTAGAATATATTCCTATATATACACACACAAAATGTAAAAATGTTTCTTTTTCTTTTTGTATATTTTAACTGCGTAGTAGATTTGTATTATGAGATACCTTAGGTTTTTTCTTCCTCGATTTTTTAAGGCTTTTGACTGGCTCTTCTCCCCATTGTTTTGGTCCTAGAAACAACAAGAAGTGTTAATGCAAATATAGCTTTCTGTATAAAGCTATTAGTCTATAATAAGTAACATAGCATTTAGGAAAAACATACCTAACAACGAAGCGTTAGTGAATCTAAACAACCACCCAAATAATTGTTGAAACAAATATTTACAGGAAAACAGAGGAACGGTATAAATTTAAGTTAAAATTGAGAAATCTGAAAAATCAAATGTTAGCATTTAATCGTCTACTTAACAGCATTGAGCTAAAACCTAAAGCCTTGCAACCCTGGGTGGAGAGGGAGGGAGGTGTTTAATTTACTTAAGTAAATTAATAAGATTTATTTAATACGTGGCATTTGACATTAGTTGAGACCTCAGGGGGTTTCCGTTAAGGGCCAAGATCTATATTCATAGAATGGGTGAGCAGAAGTTACTAAACCTAACGCAAAACCAAGCCTCAACAAATCTAAGACTGAGCATTAGAATACTATATATGTTTATTTCTATGTGAATACATACTCACCACATAACATATGCAATAACTATAAAATGCAAACTCACCAGTCTGAAAAAGCCCTTAGAATGTAAACAATATTTAGTGTAATGTTTATACGGTACTTGACAGTAAAGTACTACTTAGCGTGTAGGCCCAATATGTTCTTTCTTTAAAGAACTGGTAATTTGTTTATCATAATCCTAACTACAGTGAGGATAAAAACTTGCTGAACACTTCATCTCCCAGAAACATCACCCAGCTACCAAGTCACAATTCCCATTAAAACTCAGAGCAAACTAGAATAACAGCTGTTTTGCAGTAAGCTCTCCACATACATTTATGACATGACAAAACATGGTATAGATTTACTAGCCACATGCATGTTCAGTGTAATATTTAAGAAGGGACTGTCTACCCATTCCATCCTGACATTTGACAAACCAGAAACTTATCAAAACATATTTTCCAGATATTTATATGCACGTGTCAAAGTTGACATCTGAAACCTGAGCACACTAAAGTTAGCATTGGTTCAAAGTAGACACCATATAAACATCAACAGTGGCATGCTTTCAGCAAGTCTAAACACACAGCATGGAAATACTGAAACTTCACAAAGTTCTTACCATCAGGTGTATTGTAAGTGAGAGTTTCCATGGAAACAAGAAAGTCATCTTCAAAAGGATGATTATACTAAATAAGAAGGATTGTTAAAGATAAGACTAGGTGGTCAAAACAGTGGTTTAATGCATTTTCAGTATATATATATTTTTTTATATAATGGGATGTGTCCCACTTTTCCTTGTGGTGCCGCTGGAAGTGCTGCACAGAGGGGTAGCTAACTCGGGTTAGGCAAGCAGCAAAGGCAACCGGGGCGTTGAATTACAGCACCCGCTCAACCCGGCAGGCCCAGACCTCCGCTTGGGGGGCGCTGGCTGGCAGCCCCGCCAAGAACGGGCCCTCGCCGCGCCGCGGAACCGGGAGCTGTCCCAGGAGGCAGCCGCGCGGCTGGAAGCTCTGGCCTCAGGCCGGCGGCAGGAGCTGCTTCCCCCCTCAACGGCCGCCACCCGACAGCCACGCGGCCCTCACCCGCTCCATGATGTCGTTCATGGTGGCCAAGAAGCGGGCATTGCTCTCCCGCAGCCTCTCGTTCAGGTTGAAAGCCATGACGCGCACATACCGCCCCAGGCCTGTCCCCACGCTGCGCGCACCACGACGACCGCGCCGCGCCGCGCCGCCCCCCCGCGCGGATTCAAACTGAGCACCGCCTACCCGCCGCCGCCGCTCGCCGAGCTCCGATTGGAGCGCGGGCACGTCACTCCGGGCGCCGCAGCCCATCGGAACGCGTAAGAGCGAGCCTCTCTTCTTCTGATAGGTCCCTGCGGCTGACAAGGCCCACCCCCTCCCGCTCTCCAACCGCATCCGAATCCCCCCATTGGCTCCTGAGCGCAGCACGAATGGGTGCAGGGCAATATGCAAACTCGCTTTTCTACCTAGCAACAGTGACCCATCGAGAGTTCCTATTGGACGCGAGATTAGCGCGAGCGGCTATTGGTCACGGACGGCATTTACCGCAGCGCGGTTACGGCTTTTGGGCCCAGCAAAGTTAATTTGCGTAATATTGCAAAGTTTATTTGAAACGTGTACGACGCTATTTTATTATGTGGGGGTCACTAGAACAACTCCTGCTCCAGACGCCTTCATACAGTGACTTAACAGCAATGTATCTGAAGTCAAAGCTGTTCACAGAAAATCCTTGCGTTTGCAGGACAGCTGGTTTTGATGATTCCCACTCTTCAAGATCTCCTGCAGTTTCTCTGCACAGCATGTTTACCCTTCTTCTTGGGCCAGAGTTCTGCCTTTCATCCATTGCTCTCTCAGCCGCAATGTTTTGTCTGCCCAACATTGCCTTCTTGCCCAGCCTCCTTCCAGTGAAACCCAGCACATGATTTTTCCTTCCTTTTAATAGCAAATGTACAAATTCAATTTCATCCCTGCCTTTGTCCCTGCATTCCTAGATGGATGAATCTGAGACAAATCATCTAAAACTCAGAATTTCGCTGATGATCATCTAGCTGCTTATTCTTTCTTTTCTAGATTTCTTTTCTTTGAATGGATTTGCAGAAGCTCTCAGCACTTTCTGTTGTTATTCACTTGGATGGGAGCTATGTTTTGAAAATCTAAAGGCTTATATACACCTATTAAGATTTTTTTTAAAAAAAAAAGCTAACTAGCTACTTTGCAAAATTCATTTTCTATAAATCTCAGGTTTCAGGGCTCTGCTTGGGTTGAGCCTCTGTCTGTTACCTGATCCCACGTGTGTGTTTGGGTGCTTTGTGGCCTTTGTTGTGGGATTTTGAGCTCTTGCTGCACTGATCTGATAATTAAAAGACTGAAATACTGTGCACACTTGGGATGAGATTAATTTCTTTCCTTTGACATTCCCTAACCTTGAGGTTATTCGTTGATGTCTTCTAATTTTGCTAGAATATAATTTTATACTAGAAATAATGGAAAGAATAGTCCCAGACTTATTTTATATCTGAGGTAATTGCTTACCTACGAAAATAAGGGTATGTTGTTGATGGAAGATCAGTCAGTAAGCGCAGTCTATTCAGTGGTTAATTTTGGCTGCTCTCAATTCCCGATGCACTTCAGAAGAGTGACAGGAGCATTCAGTTGCAAAGAATTTCTTCCTACACACCATATGAGAAAATGAGAGTGGAATTGAGCAGGTGCATACAATTTTTTTTTCCCAGGCTGGTAGTAACTGCTATGCTTAATAAGATGTAACCAGAAATTTCAGCCTCCATGACCTTAGGGATCATAAAGTCAAGGAATAATAGGTAAAGCTATTGCCTGGAGAGCATGCTTGTGCAGGCTGCCAAGGAAAGGAATGTATCAAAACTGTAAACAGGCAAGAAATAGGAAGCAAGAGCAATAAGTTAAAACTTTCTTTGTAAAGAAATAGAGCAGACACTTGTGTGTCCAGGCTTGTATTTGTGTTCCTTGGTGCTTTCCTATGTGTCCGCTGCTTGCCTCCCCTTCTTATTTACTGAGACTGCAAATACATGGGGGCTGTCCACTTGCCCTAGGTATATGCAGCACAAGGGAAACAGAGTGCTCTTCTTAGGCTCTGCGTCAATAATGATTCTTAATAAATCATGAAAACTGTTTCTAAACCCATGAGTAAACTGAGGATTGGCAAAAGTGGTTTGCAAGAAGGGGCAGATGCAATCCTCATTTGAGTTGAGCTGGATTGGAAACATCAAATTGTCCCATGAAAATCATGGCTCTTGGGCAGTATCAGTGGAGAGGTGAAAATGTCCCAACCTCTGAAGCTTTGCACTTAAATAGGCTCTCACTTCGGCTTTGCCACAGGGAAAGCGCATAGTTCATGTCAGATGGAGTTTTCCTATAGTATGAAGATGACTGGCAACTTTTTAATCTTATGATTATACTGTGTCCTTTTTGCTGTAAAAAAATATATTGCTATTTGCTATGATGCAGATACACAGACATTTCAAGAAAAAAAAAATGTCCCTTAAAAGCTCTTCAGCTCTTGTGTGCAAGCTTCACCTCTTCTGCAATTCCACTGAGTAAATTTTTACAGAAATGTTTGACAAAAGATTTAACTTCAACTTCCCTGTAATTAATTTGGCTTATAGAAGAATAATTTGCAGGATTGGGTTGTACGTGCCATTGCTCATCCTGTGGTACACTGCCATATGTAACTCTTTTACTCATGATGCTTCCAGCACTTTCCATATTCTCTTTAGCTCATCAGTTAGCCTGGCCTCAAGCTGTATTTTATCCCGTTAATCTTTTTATCTTTTCTTTTTATAAATCAAAACATCCACACTAAGAAGCCTTTCTTTTTTTTTAATATTCTGCTCTGAACCCTCTCCAGTCAGTCAATATATTTTAGTATTTAAGTATCTGAAATAGCAAATCATTTCTGAACACATCCTCTGAGGAACAGGATTTATACAGCTATTGTCTGTAAATGTTGATTTTCAGATGCAGGCAAAACACCATATTGACTATTTAAGGGAAACTCATATCTCTTAAGTGTATTTCTTTAGACATACTAATCTCACTCTTTGTACAGAGGAGTATAAACGTGTAAAATGTCTGTCCTTTCCCAGAAACTCTTGCACAACTCAGCTTGTGCCAAGACATAATACGATCAGTGAGTATAATTAGACATTTCAGATATTGTAAAATGAACTCCTTATCCCAGAACTGTGGAGCCGGGATTAGGTATAGGCATGGAGAGGCATTGGCTGCCCGTGGAAAGCGGTATGAACACCCCAGGAAAAAACACAGTAAATTAGTCTGCTCAGGACAGATGCCTTAGCATCATTGTGTTCCTGGGCCTCTGCAAGGAGCAGGGCCTTCCCTGCTGTCCTTGAAGTAGGATAGATATGGTATTTTACTCCCTTACTCACACAACTCTATCCAGAATCAAATTATTTCCTTCGCAGAAGGCAGTCCCCCATGAGCATCTCTCTTAAAACACAACTGTTTTCAATGTTCATCATAATTAAACACACCCAAACACCCCATAACCCTGCTGGCATAAAAGATAAAAGGGGGAAATAAGTTGGCTATGGGCTTATAAGAAACAAAACTCAAGGAGCTTCTTGCCCATCAAGCCCAATTCCTTGCTGAGCTCCCAAACACATGATAGGCTCAAAGGCTGCAAATCCTGGCTCCCACCTTCTGCGAAGGCTGTTCCCTGCCTTCTGTTGTTGAAGAACGTATTTCATTTGGTGAGGGAGCAATTTAATCAGTTCCAGTCTAATTAGTCCTCTGCCAGGTTGGGGCCCTGGGCATTAGTGGCTTCTTGCTATTTTCAGTTCTTGCCTGGTTACATCTAAAACCATGGGAAGACTGGAATATTTTTATTTTTGAAGGTACCATGTCTGAGAACAGGAGAGACAAGCAGTTACCAGGAGAGCAACCATTACCCTGAAACGACCAGGCTTCTTTTCCTCCACATATGGAAATGGAGAATGGAGAACAAAAATCACTTACTACCATTGAGGAATCTGGGCACAAAGCCTGCAAATCAGATCTAGTAAGACTGTACTACCATTAAAGCACTGAATGAGAATTTCCTGGAAAAGGAGTGGGTGATTCTTGCCCCTTTCAGTATCCACTTTCCCTAATTTCTCAGCATCAGTGAACGCTGTCTGGATTGACCTTTGCACCAAACGCTTCGCTCGTGGAATGTTGTAGAGGGAGCTACTTCTTGGGCTGTCAAATGACTGAATGTTGCCCGTGTGCTGAGTGAGTGCCACCACTCAGCCATCAATCATGCCCCTCTTGAACAGATCTCAAACTGTGCCACAAACCCTGTTAGGAATTGTTGCCATCTTTGATAGATAGAAAACCTGAGGTGGGGATTTGCCCAAGGTTAAGCACAGACCATTGGCAAAGCAGTGCTCAGGCCCATCCTAAATTCTTGTCTAGTATCCTACATCTTGACAGTATTAACATCCAAATAATCTTAGCCTGTTCCCCTGGGCGCTTTCACACACATCAGGATGGAGGCCCTGGATCTATCTATCCCTGGGATGCCAGTGCTCCTAAGAACCTGCCATCATCTGTCATGTTCCTCTAGGGCTTCCCTCGAAGGAGAAGAAACAACCTTTCAGCAGGGTCCCAGCCACTCCTGCTGGCTTGTGCAGATGAATGGTTGCAGTAAGATACGCTGGAGGTGGTATCAGTGCATCTTCATGTGCAACAGCGGCCACTTAAAGATGTGCTGCTATCAGCAGGGCTAGCCAGCCTCTGTCCTGCTTGAGGAGATTCTGTTGTTTTAAAATGTTTGACTCGTTATGATCAGTGTCACTCTGTGGATCAGATCAGCTGGAATGAAAAATAAAACCACATTTAGTGAACAACAAATATTGGCAGTGCTTCTGAAACAGGCCAAGGGCTTATTGAAAAGAATATTGATTGAGCCAAGAAAACATCAAGCAGTTATAAAAGTTTAATCATATTCTCATTCAAGCCTGCCTTCAGTGCCAGGAATTAAAATTCTCACATCTCCTGAGGACTGAAGATACATTTCCATAATGTTCTGTAAGTTCCAGAGCTCTGCATCTGTACAAAATGGCAGAATTATTCATTGCAAATGATTTAGCTGAGATACGTAGCTCTTTATACTGTGTGCTTACAAATTATGCATAAATAAGCTCAGTGGCTTTGTTTTTTTGTTTTTGAATTTATTTCTCATGTGCAGTTGTTTAACAAAGAGTTGGGCAAACCACTGTTAGCCGACAATTTTTGAAGTGCTTAAAGTAAATATTTGGTCTGCATGATTCACCAGCATATGCCTGGTCACTTGGCCCAGTTGAAATTACAACTATTCCTCACCTAGAAAACATGAGTTTCATTAAAAGACTGGGTTACTAGAAAATTGCCAACAAACATTTGCAATTGCCCGAGACCTACTCTGTTCAGGGAATGAAAGGACATTTCAGAATGGTGTATTTCGGCACAAGAACTCTTGTAGTGGCTGGAAGTAGAAGCATTTTGTGATTTAAAAACACACACACAAAGTGCTTGCCAGGAGAAAGCAGGTAATGTTTTCTAGGGGCTGCTGTTCAGAAGATTGACAGCTTTCCAAGCCAGGCTCCCTGCTGTGGAGAACAAAAAGGAAACAGAGCTAGGTCTGCTCCCATCGGTGGGTGGATTCTGGTTTTGTCCGTCACCTTTCTTGCCCTCTACCCTCCCTCTGCTTTCCTTGGGATTTCTTCAAGGAAGGGAGGGGAAAAACTGCAATTAGATAAGGCCTCCCTGAAGCTGACTGGAGGACTAGGCTGCAGAGGAAATAAAGAGTCTAGATAAAGACTTGCTAGCCAAGTGCTAGGTAGAAAATAAAAAACTGTGAGACAGCATGGTAGGAGCAGCCTATGTAAAAGTAGGAGCATGGTCCAGAGGAATAGGGAAAACCTGGAAAACTTCCTTGTACAGTCAAATGCCGCACAAAGTGAGGGATACTTGGAAACCCAGACCCCCACCGTGAGAGCGGGGAAGAACAGGACGATGAGATGGACACTAGGGAGTATAAAAGGAGCTCTTATTTCAGGCAGCACAACCCTTGCTTACATGTTTTGAAAGCCTCTTTTGGTATCATACATTGATTAGCAGCATGCGGGAGAAAAAAAGATGATGAATCATTTCCTGATACAGGTTAGGATTATTTTTGGAGCAGAAATTAGAGCTGTATTTATATAGCTCCCTGTAGCTAGTGACCATATGACTTAATAGACTACAGTGAAATTGAATCTAAATAAGGGGGCCTAAAGCAACATTTATGCTCATTCAGGCTTCTGTAACTTTGCATTCTTTATTCAGTATCACAGAAACATCTGGAGAAAGATCTGTGGCCAAATACTAATCTCATAAACTCCACAAATGCTAACACCATCTGTGGCAATTTCTACTGCAAATTGTCGCAACATGTAAAGTCCTTCTGTCAGCCTGATAAGTGAAGCCTAGCCATGGGAATGGTGTCCCAAGGCCTCCTTGCACCATGGCTCTCATTTCCAGATGTCTCTGGCTTAGATACAAAAGCAGAGGTATGTGAAAAGATGCTTTATTCTTTCTTTCTCTGTGCCTGGAATGTCAATGCAAAGTAGAAATCAAAGAAAGCAAAACAAGCAGCAGGAGTACCACATCACTGAGTACACAGATTTCTTCAGCATAAGGCAAATGCCCAGATCTTGGCCAGCCGATTTTATCTACCCCTTCCTACTTGTGCTCAGGGTTGGAGCACAAGTAGGATTTGGAGGAGAAAAAGATTTCAGCCACAAGTTGACTGAAACAGGGGGAATAGCAAAAAGACACGTAGTAGTAACCTGTCATGCTCTATTCATATCTCATGTCACAGAAAATATTTCCTCCTGCCAGCAGCAGACTATCTTGTCACAAACATGTATTGGTGTTGCACCTTGTGAAGAAACGGACTCAGTCTGGGGTGCAGAGTGAGACAACTTTATTTCCAAACCAACTTCTTTTTATACTTTCTTAACACAAGTGTTGCAAAGCTTACAACCAAACCAAAGCTTGCCACCTGCTCGCCTGTCTGGCTTTGTTTCTTTTCTTCTGACAAGACCCTCCTCACAGGGGGCAGGGGGAGGTGTTCTGCCATCATCCTCTTCCTCGGCTCTGTCCCCCATCTGCTGCAAAGACTGACATCCTTGTGGTTAACTATCTGCTAACAAGGTACTATTGTCTTTAAACAAGCCTCCACATCTTGGCATCATCACTCTCAAGAAAAACTTTGGAGTCTGAAGGGAGGATTTTGCTTCAAAGATTTGTCTGCCATCTGAATCAATGATGCAGTTTGTTTCTTGAACTATCCGCCCTTAACTTGTGTTACAGTCATTTCTTACACATCCACACCCCCTCTGGGCTGTCTCAAGGTCTTGCTTGTGGGCCTGGCTTCTTGACTATTTTGCACATACGGTTTTTATTCAGAGCCCTGGCAATTTTTGGTGCAGGAAGAGAGAAGGTGACAGCAAAACACATCCTTACCTGGATGGGATTTTATTTTTTTTCAGGAATAATTAAAAAACACCAGGAAATAACAGATTTAGATTTATAACTGTATTCTCAAGAGGCATTTTACTAACCCTTTCAGGCAGAACTCATCATTTTTGAAGCTTTTTGGTACCAGCACTGGACCTTTGTTTTGCTGGATTATTCAGACAATAGTTTCAGCATATTCACCTACTCCAACAGATGCTTTTCTCTTTCTACTTGCTACCTAGGGAATCAGTTCCTAACTTAGACGATCTGGAATTGCACCAGTTTAAATATTTTGAAAAAAATATATATATATAAAATTCATTGCTTGGATTTTTTATGTGTGTGTTGTGCAATTCAGAGATCTAAGGAAGAACCCAAAGTTTCTTGGAAACTTGAAAAAGATATTTGCTTAGAAGTAGTCCTGGTTAGTTATAGTTTGTGTTTTATAAGCTGCTTGATGTTCACTGTTAATGGAATGTTGTTGAAAGATGTCTCATGACTTAGAAGATGACTAAATTATTATGGTGTTCACCATAAGTTGATCACTAGCTGGCATTTTTATTAGAGACTCTGTTTATGAGCAGGATACTAAAGGGAAGGCTGACCTAGTTAAAACGTAGATCAGAAAAATAGAATAAAGATGCTCTTTTCATATAGGCACCTTTAATACAATAAAGGAAAAATGGAAGAACAGTAAAGACTTGCCTATTTACAAATGTTCAGCAAATGTTAGCAGCTCTTTTAAAGTGATCTATCTGCATTTTAAACCTGAAGGGATTTGAATTCCTCCAGGATAGAAGCAGTTTGTCAAATATTTATAATTTAAATAAAAAGAGGAGGAAATGTGCAAACTCTTGGCATCCAGTCCGTTAAAGCTATAGGCTCAAGGTACACCGTCAATATAAAACACCATCATTTTTATTGCTTTGGGGAGAGGAGATGGAGTATGTGAATGGATACTAAGAATGAAAACCCCTGCTCAAAGCTTGACAGGAGTTTCGTTTCACTCAAAGCTATGTCAATCCTTTCCATGAATATTTCATTTGTTTTTTTAAAGGAAGATGATAGTGGTGCTAATACATTACTTTTTTTAAAAGTGTTCTCAAAAACTTTCATTCCTTCCCTCCACCTTTCTGCAGTGGCCCACAGAAATACTGCATCATAAAAGCTTAATAAGATTCTGAATAAATCCAGATTTTGATGTATTCGTTAGATGTTAGCATGAAGAAAATTTGTTCCAGTTTGCAATCAGTGGAATCGTAGACTCATATGGAACCATGAAGGGTCCCTAAGTCTGCAATCATTTTTCATTCTGAGCATACTGTGGCATTTTCCAGGGAAGGTAGAGAGGAAATCTGTAATTGCTATGTATATTCAAAAAGCCAGAAGACTGCCTGGCTCAAGGGATAGGAAGAAGGAATACCAAACATTTCTGCTTAGATCAAATACTCATACCCAGCTGCAAAAAGAAATGTTGGAGTCTCATTGCCATTCAGAGAATTTTTAGTGACCTAGGCAAGAAGTAGTCGCTTTTTTTTCCTAAGTGAACTGTTCTCCACATCACACAAACTTCTGTGGTGCGTAAAGCACACCTTGGTAACCTGGACAGCTATCCAATACTCTAAAGAATAACAAGAAAAGCTACATTTATTTTGCTGTGCTGTTGAATGCTTCTGTGAAGAAACAGAAGACATTTTGAGAGGTAAATTCCTTTGGCGTTTGAAAAAATCGAGAACAATTAGCAGTGGCCCAGCACTATCCTTCAGGCAGAGAAGCTACCATTTTAACTGTGATAAAATAATATACTTAAGCTGTTTCATCACTCAGCTTTCTACTGAAAAACATATCAAAAATCCAATGAAAAGCTATGTATATTTCCTATTTTTGAAATGCTTTGAAATATCTACAATCACTTTGTTAAACTCAACTACATTTTGCAATTAATATTTGGGGGATTTAGCAGGAACGTGGGCTTGCTGAGTGCATGGTGGTACATATGGTTTGCATACACTGTGTATATATAAACCCTTCTGGCCCTGATACACCTGTGTCAGAGCTATGCCAGATAACAAAGAGGATATCTTGTTCTGTTTCTTGCAGTTTCTTCAACACTTGTAATAAATGGAGAGGATCTCCTAAAATAGGCCCTTTAAGTGAGAAGGCAAAATGGAAGACACTCCGCTGGCAGTATCAAAGGACCTCAGATTTAGTGTAGCTTTAAATGGTTATCTGTCGCTCTGGGTTCATTTAACAGTGTTCTGTATTGACAGAAGCTGTATTTAGCAGAAGTTATTAAGGTGGTACTTAAAAATCCCTCCTTGAATCCTTCAGTCATTTCTATAATTCTGCAAGTCTTCTGGAAATCTTTCCATGTGGTAGATATTGAGCCCATTTCCTCAAGAAAATGGGCAAATATCTACCTGTTACAGACACATCAGGAACCTGAACTTCGAATAGTTAGCTGTTATGGTCTGTATGGTGCAGCTGATCTTACATAAGGTCAGAAATTAAATGCAGCTTGATATATCTATCGCACACCATAGCGAGCTTTCCTCCCACTTTTTCAGGGATATGTAACTGTGGCATAAGGTTTAGTCATGCCTACTAATGCTTAAGCAATTTCATATCTACAAGAAAAGGTAATTTTCTTATGGCCTTGAATTCCAGATTCTCAGAAGAAAAAATTACCTATGTATTTTTTTAGTATATTGAGCAACTGGAAAAATAAATAAATAAAATGAATAATGTTAGGATAATTACAAGTTGTTTGGATTACAAGCTGTCACAGTAATTACCCTTAGCTGTTCAGATGCAATGAAATGAGCATAGAGTCACCAGGATCTCTTAGTGGTGAAAGAGCTTCAATGAGAGGAGGAACTACCAATTACCTTTTTGGTTTGCTAAGCACCCCTAACTAGCAGACCTTGGTTCATGCTTGTGTTTTCTACTGAGGTGACTGTGGTAACAGAAGTAAGACAGAGTAAGTAGGTGCTCACAGGACACGATTGTCTGACCTCGTATCTCTCTGCCATCGTGCTGTAGGCAGCCCAGCTCCTCCAGACACTCATCGTGGGCATGGACATCAGTCTTGTTGACCATGATGCTTCTTCAGACCATGTTCTGTAGTTGTTTTGTTCTCCCATGCTGGCGCTTCAGCACAAACACATTTGTGTAGGCTCAGGAGCCTTCTGAATCTGTAGCTCAGCACTAACCACCTATGTATTTGCTAAGGGTAGATGTAAAGTGAGCTAACACTTGGCCACTTTTCCTTTTCTGTTGTCTAATAAAATAGTAATAAGCAACCCAAGGGCTAGTTTGCAACACTCCTTCATTACCACAAAGCAGCTCAACCCCACTACAAATTGCAGCTTCTTCTGAACAAGACTTTGGGGAATCAAGTTAGATGGTTCTTCCACATGCCACCTGATTTCACTGCTACACCTGATAAGCAGCTCTCAGATACAGAAGAATGCAATCAGTATTCAAATGTGGCCATAATGCATTTGTTTCAAGCACCTGTGCATCAAGGGATGCTTAAGTACTCAAAGGAAAGTTAGGCTAATCAACTTGTAGAAGTAATCTAGCATCGTAAATATAATCTTAGGAGTATTCCCAAACACATGTGGAGTTGCTGTAGGTGAATTCTTGAAAAAAAAGTACCTTGGAAATGATATGTCAAAGTGTTTATATCAGAGAGAAAAGATACTTGCATCTTAATTACATGGGCTTTTACTAAATTATTTCATATGAAAGGGTGGAAAATAAGCATGCCAGACACTCCTTCAAAATAGTTTCACAAAAGATGTCTAATGATTTCCTTACATTCATTATTTTTTCAAACACAATGCGCTTTCTGAGCTGGTAATTCACACCATATAACTAAAGCTACACAGAAAAAGTATGCAAATTTAAATGAAAATACTCTCTTTTAAAAATCCCTTTATAAAAAATAGTGTACATAAATAGACAATTTTAAACCAGCAACTTCATTAGTTAATGTGCAAGAATCCAAAGCACAGCTGCTCCCATACCCCAAAACAGATTAGACTGGACCATTTTATTGTAAATATTATAGGGCCAGTTCTGAAGAACACCACCTTCATAGAATTTAAATGCAAAAGCATTACATTAAAAAGTGATATTTTTGAAGTCTAGGTTGAGAAAACTGATACTGACAGTTACATATTAATGTGTCAATTATAAGTAAATAGACAGATTTAAAGCCCTACCCCAACAGCAATCTCATGCATCATTCTTTTTTTCGGAAAGGATATAAAAAATGCAAATGTCAGAGCTGTAATGTCAGAACTGTTTATAATGTCAAGTGATCTTGTTGCATGCTTATAATATATCCTATTCATCAAACCAGAAACTAGAATAATAATCACAGCGATAGAAGACATTTTATCTTGTGCAGATGGACATGGATTTGAAGTGCGTTTGGAAGAAAAACATTTTCATATTGAAATCTTGATATCTGTTTCCTTCATCCTGCACAATTTATGCACAAATTATTCTGTGTAAAGCTGATGCTTCTGACAGCAACTAGTATTATAGTGATGCCTGCAGGACACCGTCAGCCAAGGAGAACTTACTCTTATGATTTTGTAATTCAGTAAAATCTGTTGCGGCCTTGAGAGGGAATTAATGCCAACAGAACCAGAGAGAACAGAAATTTTCCCTTTGCAGCCAGGGAATTCAGTTTGTAGAACTAATCTCGTTACTTATTTGGTAAGATTGAGTTGTTTTTAGCTTGGCACCCCAAGATAAATGAGGCCTATGTGATCATGCAGCCCATGAATCCCTTCCCTTTGCTCCTAACATCCACCAGATTTAGAGGTGATTGCAAGCCAATTTGGAAGAAGGTAGAAGTCTCAGACTGAAGTGGTAAAAGCTTTTGCCGAGGTACCTGAGCAGAACAAAAATACCCAAATTAGTATTCCCTGTGAAGAAAAGGCAGGAAGAATTTGGCTGTTCAGCAGTCTCTTTGGCAGGGGCTGGCAATCCCATCAGCATGTACCAGTCGTGACACCTCGTACCTTTTGTCCCTTGCAGCTGTGACAGAGAGCTCCATGAGAAGCATTTGTGTCAAAGGACACAAATCTCTGGGAAACCAAACAACATTCATCCTGGTGCCTAAGAGAATTTGGTTTTAGCTATACATTGAACTTCTGATTCTACTCGTCTACAAAGATGAATATAAAATTTTTCATTTCTACAAAGGTTAATTTGAAAGAAGAGTAGCAGACACTTCTCCCAACTGGAAAACATCCCGTTTTTTTAATTTACAGATGTCAAGAGGAGTAAACAGCCTTTTAAAGAGGATACACGTCTCTGGAATGTTAAGCTGATTGAGGTGTTTCCCAGTTAATCCAGTCCTATTCTGAGCACTGATTAGAGCAAATGTTAAGTTAATGCAAACAAGGCTTCATTCTTAATATATCCAGATAGAAACTAATCCCATCTAGAAGTTTCTTACCACATCTTAAATAGTAGGTTAGAAACCTGCATGCAAAAGGAGAAATGGATTAACTCTGTATCTTCTAGAAAAGTTGTATTTTGTGATATTGCCATTGTTCCTTCAATTACTCTAAACAGTGTTTATAGAGACCAAGTAAGTTATCTGTCCTGCATCAAATAGTTTTTCAGTTACGTGTGGGCAAAAGTTTGCGCCCTGTAGCTGCCGCAGGCGTGAATGAAAGAACAAAGAAAAGGAGAGGGAGATGTGCGGTCAACACTGAAAGTTCAGAGGGAGAGTTATCCCTGGAGCGGGGTGCCCGGAACGGTCCAGGCAGGCTTTGACCAGCTGAAGCTCCCTGAGTGTATCAAACATTATCTTCCTTGCAAACGGTGACACAGATGCTACATCCATCACTGAAGCCTTCAGATGCTGTGCCTCCTGCCGTTTTGTATGGCTTTGAGTACGTTGGAAAGGTCAAAACTTTTTGTAATCAATTCCAATAGATTCCTGTCTCTTTCCACGCCGCTGATAAATTCCTCCAAAGTCAGTTCCCCTGAAAGGAAATCAAATACTTCTTAGAAATCATGGGAGCTAGCAATCACCCTCGGCCCAACACAAAACCATCCACACCGGACTCTGTGCCCCAAGAAGAACTTGCTTCCTCGCTTTTGCATTGATACACAAATGCAGGGAGAATGTTTTCTGCTGTTTCCCTACTTTGCATCCAATCTAAAAACTGTGACTCATTTTCCATGTTCAAAGATACCAAGCACAGCTTTCACAGAAGTCAAAGCCAGCTATGAGTGTTTGGCATCTGTGGTGGCACAAGTGTGTGAAAAACAGTTAACTGGAGCTAAGCCTATAGCTGGCAGTCCTGGCCTTAGCCGAGATTAGAATGCGATTTATGGGGATTACCAGGCATCCCCCCCTGTATTGACTAGCAGGATTATTTAGAGCCATCGTAGGATGTAGTAAAAATCAGTTAAGTGACTTGATTAGAGAAATTCTTCCAGCCAACTGAAATGGAGATTTAGACCTTGTTTTGATGGACCCACCTCCAAATAGGGTATGGAAGTTTCAAGACAAGTATAAAATCTCTTTTTTGAGGAGCTGGAATATTCTTTAGCAATCTTCCTCTTTCTCTGCTCCTTCTCCTGTTCTTCAGCAAAGTCCTAGGTCAGTCTTAGGTGTATTTCTGCTGGCAAGCTACATGGGAGTGTTCATTAAAATCATTCCAGTGACAGTGTTTTTCTCTAAGAGGTTTAAAAGAAGAGTTTGGTTTCAAGTTAGGTTTTTTTTCTCTCTGAGAACAATTTAAAGTTTCTTATTAAAATCATTAAAATGAATGTTTTCTCACTGAAATAAGAAATGAAAAGAGGCAAGGCAAACAGCAAAACAGCTGTATGCCACAGGGCAAAGGCAAGCAGCAACTTAAATCACATGCACTTCTGGTGAATGCTTAAACTAGATGGCCTCTGGCTGTTTGGAGATTTCAGCACACCCTGGAATTTTATTGTCTGAGTTTTGCATTTGCTTCGTTGCAGCTTTGGAAGTTTCCTCTGCTGTAGAACAGGGAAATGATCAGCATTTAAAATATGTGAAAAGCACATCTGCAGCAAAGGCTGCTTCCTCTCCAGTGCCACGGGTTCTCTCCTGCTTCACTAAGCAAGGACAAGGACTAAAGAGAACAGCAGAGCTGGAGCTCCATGTGGGGAAATCTGCCCCTTTCAAAGGCAGTTTGAGTCGATCCGGCTGCCTTACCGTTTTGCAGCTATTTGAAAAAAACAGCTAAATATTGAAGGCGCTTTGAAATTGAAGTGTTATGAGGAGCATGCTGAATAATTCATGTCTTGGCACCTCATTGCTAAAATGAAAGGCACACAAGCTATCTTTTCAAGCTCATGGTCCAGCTCAGATGCAGCTATTACTTGCAGTAAATATATAGGCAAAGCAGAGGCCAAAGTAGAAATAATCATAGAATTGGTTTTAGGTTGTAGAATATAAATATTTATTTGGAGCCTGTAATTGCATTCAACCCCCAAATGCAGGGAATCCTCTACAGGATAATCATATACATCACAAGATGACCGTATTATGATTATATACTGCAAACAGCTTTTTTTTTTTTTTTGATAAGTAGCCTTGATGCACCAAATGAGACCAGAAAAACGGACATTAAAGCACCCTGAATCCCCAGCTGGGACTTTATCTTGCTTTGCATTATTTTCTTAATATTCCTAATTTGTTGTCACTTGCCGTAGTTGATGTAAAACATAATTGCAAGTCAGAGGAGGATCTTCATGATTACAAATAGGAATGAAGAGGTTCACGTGTGACATGTTTTCCATTAGAGACAATTCCAAAGCAGTGAATTAAAGTTTTGAATTCCAATTGCAAGTCCAGTTAGCTTAATTTATCTGTCATGACAAACAACAGCACCATGTTGTTAACAGCACGTGTTAACAATCAGACTTCAAGGGCCATCAGATATGCTGTCCAATCCTTAGAAGATGGCAGAGGGTGTGCAGCCATGCATCTCCATTGCTTTTCTTATCCATTTGAGATACATTAAGCCATCACAGATAGGCTAAAAATACCTTGATCACACCTTCGTTTTGCTGTGCATGCAGAGCACTGGCAATTTGGGTGAACAGTGCAAAAGCTCCATGTTTTAGCCACTACTGCACTGCAATTCCCATGCCAGGTTGACAGTGTCAGTTGGCTTATATTTCATTGAAAATCTGAAGTAATGCTGTTGACATATGGGTAAAGAAGAACAGATTCAGGCCTTCGGTTCACCTTAAGCAGTCAGTTCTCCATAGTGTATTCAGCTTCCCTCCTGATGGCACAATTTCTTTTGGAGAAAAAAAAAATAGAAACTCTCAATGCCAAAAAACCCTAAATTCTTACCGTCGTTGTTCACATCTATCTTCTGAAATACCATGTC
The DNA here is from genome assembly GCF_059628265.1 of Tinamus guttatus. Classification (NCBI taxonomy): domain Eukaryota; kingdom Metazoa; phylum Chordata; class Aves; order Tinamiformes; family Tinamidae; genus Tinamus; species Tinamus guttatus. Next base: position 4,746,684 of record NW_028288569.1, on the reverse strand, counting down.
TGTGAATTCCTCAGCAGTCATGTCAGTGTGGCCATTAATAGCTTGGATAGCCTGAAAACATAAATGCAGAAAATTCTTTCAGACTTTTCTCCATCAAGTAGTGAAAACAGAACACTGGTAGCTGCGGTAATTGGGATGCAAACCTTTAGTTCACCAAGCCTTTCAAAATCACTAAATAAATAGCTATTTCAAGTAAATATTCAGTAATGAGGATTCAAAATTTAATTAACATAACACAGCCTGAAGATTACAGCACTGATTTACATATCTCTGAAGGTCTTTTGAAGCCATGTGGCACCTCTGGTCTGCAATACACTTTAGATTGCACACCAGCATCTCTGTCTTGCCCGGGAGAGTTCTGTGCCTTTGGAGAGTGCCCCATAGTCTATGTGATTTATATATAGTGTTATTCCTCACAGCTGAAGCACATGATGAAGAAGCCTAAGTCATTTTTCTATTAAAAGATGTTTAACTTAGTGATCACAAATAAAGTCAGACTGGCAGCTCTAGAAGTTGGAAGAATTTACTTACCCCCAAAGAATTTTTTTAAAAGTCTCCTCTCTATCTTTTCTGTTGTAAAAACATCCAACACTTGGAGTAAAGGGGCAAATTCATATATTTGCAAATTTTATCCTAGTCACTGGCATCACAATTTTTGCATTGTGGTGATCATTATGGTTAATGAATTAGGAACTTGTATAACTAACAGTCTGGATGCAGCAAGCATTAAAACAGAAGCTTAAGTAGGTGTTACAGAGTTGTCCTCAGAATCAGTATCACAGTTACTAAGCGACTAGGAAAGTGCATGCAAATTATATACCTCTGCCTAATATACGTACAGCATAGATGCTGTACAATGTACGTAGTGTAGATTTTGTTTTTCTACATATGATTTATGTTTAGATGAAATATGTTATGTAAGATAAGTAAAACTTGCAAATTTATAAGCTACACTTATTCTAATATCTACATCTGTCACTTATTGGAATGCTCCTGATGTTATTTAGAACTAATTATATTTAAGTATAATATAAGATAAGCATATTTCTGCTAGTGTTTAAATCTTGACCATCACTGGCTTTATCTTATTTACACAGATTTCTGAAAGGCAGCAAAAAATTTACATACACAGATACTCAATCTTTTGTTGTTATTCAGTTTCATTTCAGATACTTGGGTATCCTATATGGCCAATCGCAATGTAGCTTTCAGAAGAAAGCTGTATCTCTGTCACAGTTAATTTTGTTGTAGTGCTGAGAGTAAAGCAGTGATTCCTGAAGTACTTAATCACTAGCTGCTACAGCTTCACCTTAAGTAATAAAACACATTAACTAGGCAGTTAAAAGGCACTGACAGTGCATGGTTATGTGCCAAGAGTTTTCGTGGCTGATAATGATCTGCTGATCCAGAGTTTGCATAGCTGTAGGGACAAATGAAGCTGTAACAAGACTTCTTAGATTTAAATTAATGTTTCAGATTTGATAGATCTTTTTAGAGATTGCTTTGTTTACTGTTGCTCAGTATAAGCAGGACCCTAACTGTCTGCAGCCCATGTTTTTATTTTGAGCCTACCTATTTTGATCCAGCCTTAACTCACTTAGGTAGGTTTAGGGTAAGGTGCTGTTGTTCCAAAACAGGAGAAAACGAGCAGCGTTTAAAACCAGTAAGTTAAAAAGAAAACATATCTTCTTTATATCAAAATGATTCTTACTCTTTTTGGGTAAAAACAGTTGTCTCAGTGTCTTCGGCTAGAATATGATGGAAAATATCTACATTAGGCACATATAGAGTTAGTCTCATATGAGGAGAAATCTAAGACATGCCTCATCTCCTTATGCCTTTAGAAAGCTATTCTTTAGAAAACGATGCATCAGCTTTGTATGGCCCCATGGCTGATCTGGCTCCCGTTCCTTTCATTTGGGCAGCAGTTCTTGAAAGTCTCTAACAGTGACTAGCCAGATGCACAATCCAGGAAAATGCCCTCCTTGTTTATTATAACATGGAATCCGTATTTAGATTTTACACTACCTGCAGCAAAACCTGTCACAAGTTCTGCCCATTTAGGGAGCTGTATTAAAAGTCACTCATATTTGCAAACCACCCTATGTTACCTTTTCAATGAAATCAACTGCTGATGTGCAAAACATCATTTCACTGGGGCAAGCTGAAAAATAGGGAAGTCATTTTGCAAGGAAGAATTATACTGCTTTACTTTTATGGGCTTGGAATAGATCCATTTTCTGCAGAATTTTCTGCAATATTTGTGTCAAAATGACACTGCATGATTTGATGATAAAACTAATTTCCTCAATTTAATTGTTGAAAACTTGATAATGAGATTTATAGTAAACAAATCCAAAAGCCTTTCAATAATAATTAAAATATTACAATATAAATGTCATAAAAACAGTCCAAAATTTAATTTATTTTTGTTCAAAAGCTCAGTTTGAGAAGCCACTTTTCCACAACACCACTGGCACAAACACTTGTGACCAGCTGTTTTATTCGTTATGTTACTTCAGTTCTCTCCGACTTTATAGCATACTTTATCAAAATAATGTCTCTGCTATTCCTACAGTTCCTCACTTTCAATAAAGCATTATATCTGTAGAACTATGGTTTAAGTAAAATACTGCTTAAATATGTTTACTTCAACAAGCAAGAAATGGCAAGAATGTCACTAGTGATAATAATTTTGGTTTTACAGCTGTGAAATGTTTGGGAAAATGCAGACACTCCATTACAACAGATGACATGCCACTGCGTCAAAGGCAATATGATACATCAAATGCATTTGCTGTTGGTCATAACTTGCTTACCGTGAATATGCTTAATAGTTCTTTTTTGTCAATGCATCCATTTCCATCAGCATCATACAGCTTAAAGTACCATTTCAATTTTTGGTCAATTTTGCCTCGTATAACCAAATTTATTGCAGCTATGAACTCCAAGAAGTCTATAAATCCATCCTAAGAGAGAGAGAGAGAGAAATTGTTTAATGACATTGGCTTTCTTTTCATTCTGGCAATTTCTGAGAAATAGGTCATCAAATTCTCTGTAAAACAGGGATTTGTAAAGTAACTTAATATAGAAGTCTCCTGTGGTGTTTAAAAAGGATGAGTTCAAATGAAAGCGTTATAGAAACAGTGTTAGCACAGACAATTTTGTTCTCTCCCAAGAACTTGGCGAGTGAATCTCTTCTGAGCAACTGAGGTTGACATAGTTCTGGGAAGAAAAACAAATTTTGGTATACTTTGAAATGCAAAAGAGAGAGTTCTGTGGTATTCTGAATTTGTTAGTAATGAAATTTCTACAGAAATGCTGCTTATGTTCGTATGGGTAGGTACTGTGTAAAAATGTGAAACATTTTTGCAGTGCAGTAGGGCTGCTCCAGGTGTTGCTCATCTGAGAGATCATGCAGCAAGTATTCTAAATGGTAACCAACAACTTGGAAAGATCTCCAGATATCGTGGTTTTCCATATCAATGTTAGGTCTCTTTGACTAACACACTTAAGAAGAGATATAAAACCTTCAAATCATAAATCAGTCTCTAAATACTGAAGATTGGAGGATATTTATAGAGAGAGCATTTCAGATTGATTTGATCTCATGTTTTCTTGCCTCTTTCCCTGAAGTATCTGATGAAAACCTGTCAAGGATAAGAGTTAGTTGTCCAGAGGTCTAAGCCAGTGTGACAAATCCTCTGTTTCTATAAAAAATGTGTTGAAGATGGAAGAAACAGTTGCTGTATTTGGACAATACTTGCTCCAAATGTTTCTCATTCACATATAAAAAGAATCCACAGCTGGTAAATTTAATTTTGTGATTTTTACATTGGCCAGAATCCAGGCCCTTCAAAAACCTTGGAAAGACTGTCATCAGTTTCACATGGCCTCTGATTACAAGACAAGACTGCCTTTTTGAGGTTTTGTGATCAGATTTTACTCTACTCTCTAGACTCTGCTGTACTAAAGGAAAATAAGTCCTACAGTGCTACTCATTGCCATATTTGCAGTGTTCGTTTTGTTTTCTCTATAGCGGTGTTTAGCTAGGTTTGCCATGTTCTTGACTGGAACACAGAAGCCCTACACTGCAATGCTGTTTGGCAGATAAGAGGTAAACCCAGTGTTTCAAACACACCAGATTCAATATGCATGCAGAAATTGTACATGAAGAACATGTGCAGGATGACCCTTGTTTCACAGACGTTCTGCACAAGTTCTGTGATCCTTGGATCTCCTCTAACTGCAAATCCAGCCAAGAAAAAGATACCACTCAGCTACTCTTTGGAATGAAATGAAATTTGATAGTAAGTTTGTAGAGCTTTCTGTCACGATTAAGCTTTGCTTCTTTTAACACAGCAGATTGAATTTCCATTTTTTTGAAATTTCAGTTCTCTTGAATTTCAAGAAATATCAGATATTTAATAGAAAGTCCGGGTTGTATTGCCATCCTCTCATTTTATATATCCATAAGTAACATGGTCAGATTCAGTTGACATTGTTGCTTCTTTACTGAAACCAGCAATTGAGCCTTACTAGAGGTTTATGACCAGACTCATTTTCTCCTTTCTCCCAATATGTTTCACCTGGGATTTTGGAGTGATAGTATTGTTTGCTTTCTTCCTGTGTTTTGGTGTCACTTTTGTTGCTCTTTTGAAAATGTAACCATCAGCCTAACCTGCTGGATATATGGAAGGCTGCTCTGATAGATCTTTTCGCCTGTGCCAAGCAGGAAGAGGGGCAGGCCAACGTAGAAAAACACATCTGAAACACATGTGAGAAAAAGTGCAGTTGCTAATAAAGTCTCAACCACAGTCTTCAGACATGTAAAGACCATCAACCACATGTTAACCTCAGCAGTCTGTGTGCTAGAATTAAGCAATCATGTCTCTTTTCACTATTTTTATGTGATATGGAACCAAAAGTATTGCACAGAGGACTGATAGGAACTAATGCTGTTTCCTTTTTCCTATCACTAAGCAAAACCATACATTATAAATAGAATACTTTTATTTAATGTAGAAGGCCATAGTAATCTTGTTACGCATATCAAAAGCTTTCTCCGATAAAGAGAAATACTGTTTGCTATGGTAGCATCGAAGAGCCCCAGGAGAGTGCATTAAATGATGAAAACAATAACGGTAACATATGATGCTCATCCTGTGGTTTTGTGATACTGAAGAGTTATTGCATTATAATATTATCAAGAAAGCCCTACTGTGCTGATTTACCCATTACTTCACCAGAGGAGTCTCTTTGTGGGTCTGGTCCTTGTATGTCTCCATACTCTGTAAAACTTCATACTGTACAGTGGACAAAAAAAAGTATGTCTTGCTCATTAGGAAGTCAGTCAGCCACAACCAAAGGGCTACCATAAAAAGTAATATGCAGAGTTGATCACCAGTGATGGAAGATGCAAAGAATTCACTTGAGGTGTTTTACACCATTATTTCAAATGGTTTGTTTGTAATATTTTTGTTAAATCGAGTTTATGGTGGTGAAACTTCTTCATTTGACAGCTTAGAACACAGGACAGATTTATGTATAGCCAATGTTTATTTAGGCTGACTTCCCATGCCTATATGAAGCTTGCCTTTCCCTTTCTCAGCTGTAGCACAGTGTGGTGAATCCCACAGAAGCCCCAAGGAAAATGCATCTGTGTGCTCTTCCTCTCCCTGTACCACTGGGAAAAGGTTACAAGACACACTCTCAAGGTATAATGAGAAAGAGGAGGAAAATCTCTTCAAATGGGCCCAAGGGGCTGCTATTTAGGGAAGCAGAGATGGTTGCTTTTCTGCATCTGCTGGGGTTGGTAGCCCCTCTGGCAAACAGCAGTGCCTGCGATCAGAAGGATGTGAGGAACTGGCCCTGAGAGCCACCAAAAAATACTCAAAGCTCTCGAAGGCCAGACATAAAATTTTGGCACTCCTCACAGCTCACAGCTCACAGCTTATGTTAATGCCAAAAAAAAAAAAAAAAAAAAAGTTTCTTTTGGTCTCTAAGATCTTGATCAGACAGATGACAAGCATAAGGACATATCAGACTGCATTATAGTTGTGCACATTTGATACTGTACTGTGTTTGAAACTGTTTTTGTTTTAACTGACAGGACTATATTTTAATTCCCTTGAAACTGACGGTTTGATTAACATGACAAATACAAAAGGAGACTCCAAAACTGGGGAGAGAACTCACTGATCATATAAAACTAATTGCCAGGGCCTTGAGAGCACTCATAGGCCCTCAAGGCCCTGCCCAGCCTCACCAGGGGCCTCTACCCATACCCTGCCATGGGCCCAGTAGCCCATTTAAGCTCAGGACGAGGCCTGCAGTTCTTGCCCGAGCTTTGTTGGAAGTAGCTCTGTCGCCGACCCTTCTCCCAGAAAGACCTCAGGCCTGTGCTGTAGCTAGTTTGTCTCCTGGATGAACCCCTCACACATTCCTGGGGCTCTGCTCTGGCATGGATGTACTTTGTAGCCTTGTCTCTGGTTTCCTCTGGCCCCATCTCTTTATGCTCCTGAAGAAAGGATAAGCTTTTCCCTCTCTGCCCTTCCTGGAGCTTGCACCATGTTCAGCATCTGCTGTACTTGGTGTTTCTTATGCCACTCTAGTCACTAGCTCTTTTTATAAATAGTGACAGAGAGATTCATTTTTTCTTAAATCAACCCTCCCAGAACAAGCATTGGGAGTTCAGATAAACACACCTGGGTCACTGTAACAACCAACACAAACCTCCTGCTCTGAAACCAGTGCCTGATTTTCATGGAGGGAGATGTGCTTCTCCAGGTTTTTGTGTTGTCTATCACAAGTGGAGCAATGATGACAATGACATGAACTTAAGGAAAAATTTAACAGTGAGGGTGACAGAGCACTGGAACAGGTTGCCCAGAGAGGTTGTGGAGTCTCCTTCTCTGGAGATTTTCAAAACCCACTTGGATGCTGCCCTGTGCTACGTGCTCTAGGTGACCCTGCGTGTGCAGGGGGTTGGACTAGATGATCTCTAGAGGTCCCTTCCAACCTTAAGCATTCTGTGATTCTATGATTCTATGATGCAGATCTCTGTCTCCAGCCAGACTCTCACTCTGGAGTGAATAGCTTTGGAAATGATACATTTGAACTTGCTAAGCTAACTACAGCCATAAAGTTATGTCAAGTGTATGTTTATTAAATAAGCTCTTCCATTCAGTAAACATCTCACTGATTACACTGAGCATAATTTTTCCCTTTTCTTTTTAGCACATGATGACCTGTAAGCATCATACTTCAATTTCATTTTCAATTCAAATGAATTCAAATTCATTTTCAATTTCATACTTTCAAATTCAACAAGTTTTAAAGAAAGCAAAGGACCTGGTCAATAGTCTCATTCTGTTAGCAGCCCTGATGTCTGCTAGCAAAAGCTCTGGAAATTGAGAGACGTTTACCACTGCTCAACTTTCAGACAAGCAAAAGAAGCTCAGTGACCCTAGGACTAGTCAAAGAAATATTAAAGCCGAAGGGCTGACACTCTGAGCTCAGCTTCCTGCTATTTGATAGGCTGCAGCAAAACTGAGCTGGAGCTCTGAAACGCTGCTTTGAAAGGAAGAGATTAGAGAATTTACAGTAAAATTGGTTTTAAACAACATTTAAACAACCACCCAACTCCTCGTTAGTATAGTGGTGAGTATCCCCGCCTGTCACGCGGGAGACCGGGGTTCGATTCCCCGACGGGGAGGTGGCAGCCCCCTTGGGACCACACTATTTTCAATGGTGACTATCAACATGACAAAGAGGCACAAACTGGAAAATCTCTTTACTGTGAGGGTGACAGAGCCCTGCAGCAGGGTTGCTCTGGGTGAACCCTGCTTGGGCAGGAGATTTGGTCTAGATGGTCTACAAAGGTCCCTTCCAACCTCAACCATTCAGTGATTGGGAAGACTATTCCACCTACAAAGTGCTACTGCAAATGGTGCTGAAAAACGACTTTTTGAGGCTTGAGGATTTATCTCTTGAAAACTGAATTATTTGAAGCATCTCTACATGTGTGAATGTAGCTAGCTAGAAAACCTACCTTGAAAGAAATAGATTTCCAAGGGTCATCCATCTGCTTTTGTGTCAGATATATTGAGATGTCCATGCAGCTGGGCAAGGGCAAAGCAGTGCATAAAAAGGGGTCTGCTCACTAGTTATAGGATCTCCTGAGAACAGGACAATTTAATTTTATGCTTTTATGAGATGTTATTGCTCCAGTGTCAGACGAAATTGCTGGAGGCTGCTCACTGTTACGTAGTCGGAACAGAGATCTGTGACCCGTGAAGGAAAAGTAGGTGAAGGAGCTGTAACATTATGCAACAATAATTAATAATCCAGCCTTGGAAGCGTAAGAACATTAACCTTCAGTAGCTAGAATAGTATTGCTAATCTTCACAGACTCTTAGAAAATTCTTAGCAACTTCAAATTATTTCAACGCAGATTAAAAAAAAATGGTTGAATGAAAAGCGGCAAATGCAGAACTGACCTTAAACAGTTCTGTAAGTCAAGGCTCAGGCAGAAGGATCATGGAGCCACATTATAGCTGCACAGGCCTGACCCGAACAAAACTTCGTACGAGTGTCAATGCAGCACGACTGACTGAGAGAGCCACAATGGATCCTGCAATGGCTATGCCTATGGAAAGGTGCAGTTTCTGTCTCCACAAAACCCTGTAGTGAACTCATGGTCTTACGAAGAGTACTGTGGACTATGGATGTTACATTTGCTCCTGAAAGGTCTCCAAGCTGCACAGACCTCAACCTGACACCAGAAGAATAAATAGCTCAGCAAACCTTATCAGGATTAGCAAGTGTGCAAATATAGGCAGTCTAAGTATTTCACACCTGAGCCTTGGAACATTAAGCCACCATCTCTCCCTACCCCTAGTCTTTTTAAATGCTACTTAAGCCTAACAAAGCAGAAGAAAGAGGTTATAATATTGGCTCAGGTCAAATAGCAGATTACAACAGCTCAGAAAAACTGTGTGCAATTTATAGCTGATCCTACATGCTTCTCTCTTTCTATCCAGCTCCTTACTTTGAATATAGCATTGCTTTCTTGGCCTTGGACAAACTAATGGAGGATGCATTTCACTCCCTTCACTTTGATTTCTGCTGACTTCTGAATATTTTTAGCTATTCCACAAAGACTGTATCCAAATTCTTGAATACAGAGCTACGTGTGACTCTATGACACATCCCTCAGATGTGGGCTTTAAAGAGAACTCCAGCACTCGCAAAGAGTGTGGCCAGAAACACCAATGTCCCAAGTTAAACAACAACAAAAAAGCTGACATTTGCGTATTGGTGGGAAACTGTTGGAAAGCAATGCTTATCGGATAAGGATGAAGAAAGAAGCAGAAAATCAGGAGACGCAAATCTTTAAGCAGTTACATGAAAGTTGCATATGTGCCATTACATAAAGAGACAGGGCTACACTAAGCAGCCTGTTATGCAAAGTTCTGCTTGACCCCTTGAAGAGGACCTGCGAGTATTTGGAATTTAGAAAGCATCAGGAATTTGGTGTTAGGGAAACTGGAAATGTAGAACCAGCTATGTTCCCTAGCTGATGGGTTCATAGGCTACCTGATGAGACCTGTTGAAATTCTAAATGCTAAGACAACAAGCAGTTTATTTTAATTTTTAAATTAACAGTTCCCTTTCCACCACCGTGTGGCCATTACTCACAACCTTCTTTCGAGATTATGAAAAAAAGTAAGAAGACATCGAGCTGTTCCCAGGAGGGCAGTAGAGAATGATGCTTTAAAGCTTAAAACTGCTTTAAAGATCTGCACATCCTCTAGTGGCAAAGATGGTCTATTTGGGAGATTTTCTCAAGTGTTCCTAGATCATGTGTTTATAAATCAATGACTCAAAGGATGTACGCAAGAAAGAATCCTCACAAAATTAAAATGTATTTGCTATCATTTTCTCCACCACTCTATTAGCTTTTCACTAGACCTTGCCGTATAAAAGACCTCAAGAAAGGAAGAAGTTACTAAACTCATTTCTTCGCCTAATAGACAATGACATCTTTATTTCCATAAAAAATAGAAGATGATAGATCAAGTCTTGTCACAGGAAAGCACTTATCAATTTAGTGTCACTACATAACTTTGGGAATAAATTAAAAGTTCTGTTGCATTTCTGAAATTTGGTTCATTTTCTGTTATCACCAACAGGGGTGTTATTTGCACATATCAAAGCAGCACTTGAGTGATAATGAGGATACAGAAGAAAATGTAAGTCAGGCATAGCCTTTAGCAGCTTTACCAATAAATGGAAGAAAACATTCTCAAGGTGACAGATGCACTTTTTAAAAATACATACATTTTCTGTAAATAAAGAAACACATTCCTTTAGATATTTCCAACTGAAATTACTTTTCACTTTATCTGCATCATAATTTATCAAAATATAATATTTAAAGTTAATTAGGCTTAATTGCACAATGTTAATCTTCCTTGCCAGTTCACATAATGTGGAAAAAATACAGCATTACCTAGTAGTAGTAAGCTCAGTGAAAGCTGCATAGTTGAAACCTGCTGATTTGTTTTCACTTAGATGAAATTAAAAACAAACAAACAAACACATCTTGTGCCTGTTGCTGAAAAAAATGCCCTTGCTTCAATTTGATGATCGCCCACCATGACTGTGCTGTGCACAGGAGACACAAGGGGACAGGGGCATACAGAATGACGATTTTATGATACAGTTGAAATAGGCTTTTAGTAATGACATGATATTACAGCATAAGTTAGTCCTGTCACTGTAGCAAGTCCTATTCCATACCACTGGAAAACAAAATTAGCTGTGAAATTGCACCCACCATTATGGGAAATAGATTCCTATAACCTTTTCTTGAACGAATTCATAAAATTGAAGGAAAGAGAAAAGGGAGAGGAGAGGAGAGGAGAGGAGAGGAGAGGAGAGGAGAGGAGAGGAGAAGGGAGGAGAGGAGAGGAGAGGAGAGGAGAGAGGAGAGCAGGAGGGGAGGGGAGGGGAGAAAACAGAAGAAAAGAAAAGAAAAGAGCAAAGAAAAGCAAAGAGAAGAAAAGGAAAAGAAAAAGGAACATTGTGGGGGTAGCTAAGAAGTAGAACAAAGACATTCTTTAAAACATTCTATAAATTAATAGTTACTGTTATTTGGAGCCCATCTAAATAATCATAGAATAAAAGTTAATTTATCTTACTTCTATGGAATATTTTTATAAAGGTACAGTCCATTCAAAGGTACTTATACATGCTGCCAAAAATGATATAGCTATACCACCTCAAGTACAGCAAATCATAATTTACTGTCTTCTTTATTTACAGCAATCAGACTGCTTACTTTATATTTCAGATAATTTTATGCAACATTACTCCAGATTAACGCAAAGCAAATGGTCTGAATTTGTTGCTTTTGTTGGATTGTATCCAAAAGTAATGGGGAAAGAACTTGTACATACACATGCCAATTAAAAAAATAAATACAGTGTTTCAAGAAATAAGTGCTTCTGACCTGTGACAGGAAGGTTATTTCTGGCTAAGACACATCTCTATTCTTATTTTCTCTGGTTTGCAGTTTAGAAGCTGTTTAATTTCTTAATCTGTAGGCTTTTATTTCTGGCTCTGCAATGCATTAGTTGTGACTGTCGGGAAAAGAAAAGATGTTTTATGAACACCCACAGTGTGCAGAGTTAATTATGGGTGACCGTGAGAGTGTAGAGGGGTTCAAAACCAGAAAAGGAAAGAGTGCTAACTTCTCTGGGCAAGGCACTAGCCTGTTGCTTTGCTTATGCACAGTCAGTGATTTTACAGAGAATTTTGTTGTGAAATGATGAGTACACCCTTCTACTACAACACCCTCAAAGAGATACATGGCTAATCCTTCTCATATTGCTATGACGAGACAGAGTAACGTCTATATTCAGAATACAAAATCAGATAACTCTACCTGAAAACCAAAATTATAAAGACACAGAAAGATAGGGTAGGAAGGGAAGGAGAGAGGGAGAAGAGCAGGAAAAGGGTTAAGGAGAAAAAGGAATGGTGATCTGCCTTCCAATACTTCACCTGTCAGCATCATGCAAAGTACAAGAAGTGAAGAGAAACTCTTACTCTTCAGAGGATAAAAAAACATAATTTGAGATTTCAATTACATTACTACATAATCATTTCTTCACAAAATTAAGTTCTATTTAAGTAACCCATTTTTGCTTGCTTTATTATCTATTCTACAGTCTGTTAGACCTCTAAGATTTGTAAGTGGATTCTCTTTGAAATTTTCTTTATTTATAGTCTACTCTGCATCTCAAGTTGATAGAGCTACTTTAAATACTAAATGAAAAAGCACAAACTAGTAAGATGAGCCAAGATTGACATCAATAGGTGGTTACTCATGTAAAGATTTCTTAAACTCCTCACTGCGGAGTGCCCATTTTTTTCTGCAACTACCAACTTTCTCAAGAAGTCAGCAAAAAAAATTCTGTTCTCTACTGAGACTAGCCAGTGCTTTAGAAAAGAACTAGCAGAAAATCCCTTGGACTTGCATAATTTTCCTCCAGTGCTACATACCAAAATCCTATTAATCTTCTTTACTTTTCACAGTTTATCCTACCTTTTCAAATCCAATTTTCTTACAAAGTGACAGACACTTATTCCTGTGGCTAGTTTCAACTGATGCCAAAATAAGCAATAAGCAAACTACAATGGCCGCACCCCATTGCCAGTACACTGTTTCACATATTAAATAACATGTGAATTCTTCTTCATAGGTCACAAGAACCCCAGCAATGAATCCTTGCATTATGCAATTATTACATTTAGCAGTGGCAAATCTAACTGCACGCTACTGGAGGTGGACAATAATACATTGATTAAGTGACCCAAGCCTTTCAGATAACTTTAGATAATCTCATCAATTGAAAGCCAAAAAAAGTGCAAACTTTAAGAAGATTTTAGTGTATGTTTTCTACTTAACTGTGTCATTTTCCTTAGTTCCATTTAAGGACAGCGACCAGTGTATTATTGGTGTACCAGGCATTCTTTTTCTAGAAATGTTCTTTCCTTTAGCACTGGTGAAACCTCAGTCTTGAATGATATAAAAAATCCGCCAAAATTACATATTACATATTCAGACAGAAAAGCAGGTATACATCATCACATATTAGATAAACATAGCTTTCTCATCTCTGAAATACATCCGCAGGCTGCCTGAACAAGGAGTGCATGACAGTAACGCATGGACTGAGATGCAGAGGAATAAAAAAGCAGGAGGAGGTCACTGTGCTTTATTTGCTGAACCGTTGTGTTTGGTTGGAGCTTTCCTACTGCTAATAGCTAATAGCTTGAGAGTGGAGAAGACTACAATCACTTTCCCCTAAAACAACCTAATAAAAGGAGTCTGTTAAAAATGACCTCTACTGCATATGTATTTTAATGAGAACATTATTTTTGAAAGCTTTCCTTGGAAAGCTGTGACAAAAGATAAACCCGCCATTTATTACATTGCCATTGCCCTTGTATAAATAATGCTTGCTAGTATTAATGAACAAGTCATGAATAAAATGGTCGCTTAAATGCTAACTCCTGCACTCCTAGTGATAACTCAAGAAAAGTTTACTCTGTAATTACAGTTCTGAATGTTCAGCATTTTTCTTTTTCAGAGCTAATAATGATGAAGAGCAACTTTAAAACTCAATAGCACAATTATTTATTTATTTATTATTAGCAAAGCTTTCCACAGATATCAAGGAAGGGATGAAAAGCTTTGACTTAGCATCTTTGTTTTTAAGAAACTTGGAAAAACTAAAGACCTCCTGCATACTTCCTGCCTTTGATTTACCTTTGAAATAACAGTCAGTCTGCACAAAGGAATAACATTCAGTCTCCACACACGTACACACAAGTAATGGCTAGTTTTTAGGAAGCACTGTCCTAAGAAGAAAGCTTTCCTAAAAGAGAATTAGGACATTTGGAGGCTGTATCACCAACGCCCAAGCAAAAGGGTACTGAATGAAAATAGCTTTTGTCCCTCAAGCAGGTGCCCTGAGCTTGAGTACGTATGCAGGGCAGTGATTTTCCAAACACAAACACAAACACACAAGGTGACTGAGGTCCCTAAGCCACATAGCCACGGTGGCACTGTCCTTACAGTACGATGAGTTAAAGCAATGCCCAGAGCTATTCTGGTTTGGCCTCCATGTGAATCGCGCTATGGGGATGTTGCCCTCCTTGTCATATGCCCACCGAGCAGAGCCATTGCCACGAGTGGGAAGCTGAGCTCCTTTACTATCTGCAACCTGGAAAGATCCAAAAAACTCTAAAAGTTGGCTGTCTGTTGCATTCCTGTTGCTACTTGCATGGATGACTTGAGCAAAACAAGCTTTGCTGAGGCTTTCAGGCGATCACAGATAGGGAAAAAACTGTTGCACTAATACAATTCTTCACCGCTACCAGCTGATTGAGCTTTTTCTTTTTTTTTTTTCCAATGGAAATCCATTTAGTACTTTTTAAAGGTAGGGGAAAGATATCTGAAACAGACCTAAACAGCAAGCAACAAGGTTAACAAGGCAGTGAAATACAATCTGCTACTGTGCCTTGTTTTTACATAAGTCCTATTGGCTTCCAGTGAGGTTAAGATTCTTCACTTTACCTGTGATAGGTTTTTAAACTGACCTGTTTTAGAATATAGAGCGGAAAGCCTCTGTTGCTTTGAGTGTCTTATCATATTGTTCTCTGATTCAATGATTATCATCATTGTCTCTGACTTGGCCTAACTCAAAAAGCATTAAGCTGCTATAATTAGTGCTGTAGATTAATCTGAGGCCTAACATTTTAACATAGCTTTCTGAGCAGATGCCTATTCATGAGAAAACAGAAGCCTACACGAGAACAAAACATGTTGTGCTGAGAGTAGAGGGCCTGGTTAAATAACGTTTTCCCAAATTAGCTTCTTTAGATTTAGATTGACTGCCAACCATTCCCCTCACTTTTAAATATAAGTGTCAGCAATACAAGTTATAAAGAAAAACAGGAATTAATTAATAAACAGGAAAAAAACCACACACTTAAACCCTCATACTTTCTATCCACCAAAAGGAAAAAATCATATTATATATCTATAAAACAGTCAGTTAGGGGAAAGATGGAAGAAGGTTGAAGTTTGCCAGCCATCTAGCCAAACAGCATTTCCATTCAAAGGTACTATTATGAAAAAGGGAAATATTTCTACTGAAAAGTTTTATATACTCCACTGCTCTCCATGATAATGACCCCTACAAGAAAGCAACAACCAGCAAAGAGCACAAAAGGAAAGGAAATCAGACTTTGGCCTACAAATCTGAGAAATCTCTATAATATTGGGGGAAGCCAAATGCAAGCAAAAGTCTAGATGACCAAGTTATTCCCAAATTCACATGGGGTATACAGGCAATTGTGTACTTCCATTAACATTTGTGGCTTACAGCTGAAAGGTTATCATCTATTTACCAATGTAGAGTGCCTGCATGCTCTGCATAATGTCACAAAAGAAAAATGACCCTTTATTTGTACAGTCATAGCTGCTATTTAAGATCACACAGTGTGATACTCCCAGTCAACCATCCACTGACTATTCATCACATATGTATTTGAGTAAAAGTACTTAATTAATAGCACTTTTCAGGACTACAGCCGGTATTTCAGTCAAAATCCCCACCAAGAAGAAAAAGCTAAAAAAGGGTACGGGACAAGAAGTGAATGTAAGGAAAGAGCAGATCACCTTATTTACCTCATTGGTAACATACAGCATTCATTTTTTCCTACACTGAGAAGCTAGTCTGTTACCACTTTATTCCCACTTTAACCATAGATTAGAAGCACGTTGAAAAGTATTTGATTGGTGGGTTTTTTTCTTTCTTTTTTTTCTAAAAGTATATCTTTAAAAAAAAAAGCAGTTGTTACCTTGAGGAATAAAGGAAAAACAGTATAATAAAATTTTAAAAAGAGTGCTGTTAACAGTGTTGGAAAAAGAAACAAAATAACCCAGTCTGTTTGGTAGAAGAAATGAAATCATTACACTTAAGAGAAACTCAAACACAACATATCTATACGTCTCTATAAAAAGCTGGTGCAAATTCAGCTGGTGCAAAGCCTGCACCGTTAAAGTATTCCTTTACATTTTGATTTTGAGTAAAAATCTATGCTGGTCTCAAGCATGCCAGGTTTGATTCCGTTTGTCTATTGTCTTTCCTTAGTATGGTTGATCCTCTCAATATCTGCCATACCTTTGCGAATGCTCAGAGACTGGTGATTAGCATATATTTCTGAACTTAGGTGTCTCTATTTTTATTTTATTTTTTTTGCTTGGAAGATCATCTGCAGATCCTGACTTTGCTTGAATTCTGCTTATGATCAAAACTGAATATTCCATTCTACTGCAGGAGGTTCAGTGTTTCCTGCTGTAACCACAGGTCAGCTTCAGGTTACAGGCAAAGAGCCACTGAGGAAAGACCGTGATCTTTGAATGTCTCTTGGAGGGCCCCAACACTGCCCTTCTCTGCTGAAACTTTCAGCGGAATCAAGTAAGAAACATCAGAAAAGAGGATATATAGGTCTTCTTATATATAAGAGAGGCTGTGTTAAGGCCCTCCAGGAGTTGTTCAAGGATCACAGTCTCTGCTCAATGGCCAAGTGCTTAATAGTTTACAGAACACATTGGTGGAGGTGAGTGGCCCTGTCCCTATTTGGAGGGTGGCAAAGTCCTGTTGTGGAACATAGCCAGCTGATGCTGATGGAGAGATGGCCATACCAAACCCTTCAGCTTACGGTAATACATCTGGCCATCCCTCTTTGGCCTAGCATCTTATGATTCCCAGACTTTGTTGACTGGGAACATGGAAGATGACAGTAGAGGTAAAAGCTTTCTCTCATATTGGCTGTTCAGCCCTGCTGGCCCACAAGTACGTTCCTGGAAAGTGTGATGTTTAGCAATAAAATTAGTAGAAAAGCATTTTTTTTTTCTGTGATACTGAATTCCTGAGCATTACACCATTTTTTCCATCCTTCACCCTTGATCTTGGCTCATCTGAAGAAGATGGGGACGAAGGCAAAGAAAGCTGAATTTCAGTTCAGGAAAAGTTCAGGAAAAGGCAGCAAGAGTGCTCTGTACTGTAAAAGATAGAAGTTCGGTCTCACAGGTGAAGTGGCTGAGCTTATTGGGATGGCAATCCCTTCTGAAAAGTCGGCCTGTCCTGCAGCTGTCAGTCCAACCCCAGGGTGTTGCAGTGAGAGGAGGGTCCATCTTCCCTGTCTCTGGGGCCTAAAATTTTAAGGCAGTCCTCAAAATAAACCTAGAAGACACCTCACTTATCTAAGGACTGTCAGACCTGCAGACATCTTTCCTCTCTCCCTCCACAACCCCGTGGTCAAAAGTCACCCAGTGTTACACACAAGTAGAAGATGACTTCGACCTTTCTCTATGCAAATACGGAAAATATCTTATCTGCTTGGGAATCAGCTAGAGCAGGGACATCTGACTGCAATCACAAATAGCTACTGCAGGATCTGCAAGACTAAATTAGAAATGTAGCCCAGAGAAGCTGCTTTACCTTTTCATTCAAGTAGTCTCTTTGGTTTTGTAATTTGGGCACTGGATGTTGTCTCTGCATCCTAATCACACTTCCTCTGTGCTACAGGTTCAGTAAAGTATTTTGGGCAAATCTATTTCTCTGCACTGTGCTTCCTTATTGGCTGAAGGGAGACCATATTTCCCTCTAACACTCTTGTGAAAACTTACTAATTTGCACTTGAGCATACTGATATTCTGATACACTCACACAGAATGGAGATAGAAAAGGATAGAAGAATAAACAGCAAACTACATCTCATTTCCACAATTATTTATTTTATAAATGAAAGTACTTGCAAGAGTCCTACTCAAATCCCTCAAAGCCCAGCCCCACATATTTACCTCCAGGGCACTGTAATTGCAAATATCTCCCCAGCAGCAGATTGGCAAGCAGATTGGTGCGAAGAAGAGCCTGCAGGCTGCAGCTCGCCAACAAAACCATAGCATGAGATTAAAGAAAGAAAGAAAAGAAGGCTTACCTGGTTCAGATCAAAGATATCAAACACTCGTTTAATGTATAGATCTCCCTGTGGATCCAGCCCTTGCAGACCCAGAAGTTTCTTGAATTCATGCAGACTGAGCTGCCCAGATGGGCACTCTCTCATGAATTTGCTGTAGTAATGGTGCATCTCTGGGACAGGGCCATCACCTGGTAATGATTCAGTGGCACCCATATTATTACACAGCAAATATCCCCTTTCCTTTCTGAGTTTGTATCTCTCAGGTTCAGAGGCTTGCTCATGACCAGGATTCATGCAAATACTGCACTTAAATGGCTACGTTAAACCTCTTACAGCGTAAGCTTCTATTTTTGTTTAGTGACTATCTGTGTGCATGTGAGATTACCTTTAATGCCTAGTTTTAAACCAACTGGGGATTTGTAAGGTGGCTAAAGTTCAAGTAAACACAGCCATGCTGAAATTATAATTAATGAAAATACAATTTCTCCCATTGACTAGGAACATGCATCTTAGAAAAAGAAAAAAATAGACCCTCAAACTAGTTGACTTTAAACTATTTGCAAACGCTTAGCAACACATAAAAGTGTAATCCTGGTTTGACTGTAAATAATAGTTACAATCTAGGCTATAAATAAGGATGGGAAAGGTCAAGAGTGTAAACAGACATGCCTGTTGTAACATCCTCTCCTATGCAGGTGGTTAAGCCTTTCTTAATGCAGAGCATTTTGGACTCCTTGATATTCCTCCTACCTTGAATATGCTGTGCTCTTACATGTGTGTGCAATTACATACTGTTTTGCCCCTGTCAGCTGTGAACTGGTGATGAGCCTGGTACCAGAACCTCAGCAGAACAGGAATCTTTTACAGCAAATTCTTTAACAAGAATCAGCTTAATCTGTTAAGTGATTGAATTAAAGTTTCTTTTCTGTTGGTCAAAGCTGCATTCTGCTTTTTGTTCCTTGGCTTTCAGGAACTGAACTTTTTCCTTTCTTTATTAGGTCAAGGAAGGGGTAAGATGCCAGAAACACTTTTGCACTGATTAGTTGTTATACAGGGAGATGAACGGCTCAGGAGTATTACTATAGCAAAGGCAAATCTGGAGCTAAAAATACTAGTGTAAAAATCATATGCTGTTAGAGATGTAGGGAGAAGAAAGTCCCACCCACTAATCCCTTTCACTTGCAATCACGTGGTGGAATTGAAGAGCACAGTCCTGGGAGGTGCTGAGAGCCTCGTGAAAAACAGCAGTCTCCCTGAGGCCCAACTGAAGACAGAGAACAATCAATATATTACAGGATCAGGTCAATTTTCACAGAGGACTTCGCATACCAGAAGTGGGTTGTGCTACACGCTCTCTCCACTAGGACACCATTAAGTTTTCATAACATATATTTCCTGATGAAGTACATGAGGGAGAAGGTCTGAGAGCTCCTCGAGTGCCCATGAGCTTTTGAGAATCACATGGAACAAAGACATTAACATTATCATGGGTTCAGCCAAACCTAGCTGAGTAGGCAGAGCACACTGAGCAAACTGGGTGACTTTTATGGTGCTCTCTTTCACCTAGGGACCACCTCTGAGCCCTACAGCAGCTGCCTGATCCCCAGCATTGAGTTTCTGCAGTGTCTGAGGGAACAGGGGAAACTCTTCTCTGCGAGGGCAGAAGAGTCCTTGCATGGCTTGGACTATTTATGGGAGCTGAGGGAGCCTCCGAGATGAGGTGAAAAGGGAGTGGGAGGGACACAGTGTGCCGCCATGCTGTGAAGAGCTCTTCTCTGCTGAGTGGGGAGCACTTTCACTCAAGTCCACTGCTCTTCTGCAGGTGACTATCAGCTGGGGTAGCGTGGGGGGCACAGGAAAAGGAAGCATGGGCAAGGATGCTGACGGGAAAGGAGTGGGCAGCACCCACTAGCTTCCAAGTAAAAAGTCTTGGGAAAATGTACCCTTAGCAACTGAGGCACATTAGAGGGACTGCTGCATGGTCTTCAAAATGAGGTCTTGGAAATGAAATTGTGTTCCTATATTTCACCAGTCAGACTTTGTCAAGTACTGCACTGTATGGTAGAAAATATATATACACATATATGTATATACACATGTGTGCATGTGTAAATTTAAGATCATTCCAACTTTAATTTAATATCTGTTCTCAGAATCTCTTTAGTTTTATTTAACAATAACTAGAATGCACAGGGAAAACATGCCTTCATTGTTTGTTCTAATAATATCCTGCCCCTAGTGAGAAACTGGAAATGGATATAAGAGCTGTTATCACACCTGACAAAAAAACCCAAAATCTAAAACCTAAGAAATGCTAAAAACAAAACAAAAAAAAGAAGTAGGTGAATTATATGGAATACAAAAAGATTACATGTATAACCTGCTGCATAGTTTGACAGCTGTTTATAACACAAAGCAAGCTGCGGGAGTAGTAATTCTACAGAAATCACAGGGTCCTAAGACAATGGCAATGGCACCTTTCTACTTTCATAGAGAACAATTCATAACACTGTGAAGCTGAATAGAAGAAATTCATATAGCAAAGGTTTTTGAAGAAAACTCAGGTGAAGCGTATAGAGACCAGATTTTGTAGAGGAAGCATGGTAAAGCATGTGCAAAGGAACTATCCATAGCAAATTGATGCTAAAAGATGAAGATGAAATGACAGAAGCTACTGAGCTCTACATTAGCTACACTAAGAAGCTGCAGTAGCTTTCCGGAGTCTGCATAATTTACTGGGAATTAAGCAGTAGTTTCAAGCAGGCAAAGGTTAAACTGTAGATGCACTGAAGATGACATCTCTATAAGACAAAATATTGGTGGTTCAAGAACAGACTATTGCAGAACTGTGGGAAGATAGTGCACAGAAAATGTACACTGTGGGTAATGCAAAAAATATATATGCAGGGAAACACACACACACAAGAAGAAAAATCAGATTCATTGATCTTGCTTTGAAAATAGTATAAAATTTCATTTCGGAAGGGATAATATCACCTGAATTTATTTACAAGTTAAAAAAAGAGTAGTCTTATGATAGAGTTGGAAAATAGAGGTTGCTTTTTATGTAACTCCACAGCAGGGTGCTCAGAGACTGTTTCAATATCAGAAATGGCAGGTAAGTGAAAGAGAGAATATTCTCATTCCCTGGGGTATTATGAAAGCAGCAGTAACTAAACTGTAAACGGCAGATACTAAATCCCTGTGTTGTAAAACAAGGGGGTCACATATCTTTGACCAGGATAGATTCAGCTGAATGCCACCTACTTGAAGTGTAAGACAAAAAGAGACAACTGCTGGACCTTGAAGTGATGAATGCTGAGTTTTAAGTGCATTCAAAGAAAAAGCTTATCTAAAGCATCTGAAGATAATTTTCCTCTAAAAGTTTTGTCACTTTTCAGAAATCATTAACACCATCTTTTCCCTTTAGGCTACTATCCCCTTTTCTACTAATTTGAATATGTTTAATTTCTAAATCGTACTTTCCTCCTCCTATATATAAGCTACAAGGTGGAGGACTAAGGCAGCCTTTTCTTCTCCCATACCTTCATCAGAATAGCAGCTTGCTTTTCAGGTTTGATTCCTTCTCCTCTATAAACCAGAAGCAAACCAGAATAAACCCTGATGGGGCAAGTTTCTTGTAGGACACGATCTCCAACCTTTCTGCCCCAGAAGAGAGGATCCACCAATTTCCTTCCAACACAAGCATGAGGAAGAAGAGAGTTCATAACTTCTGTGGCATTTTAACCATGGAGTACACAGAAAAGCAGGCAGAAATGTGTGTGCAATCGCTTGATTATTCTCTCACTGAAAACACTGGTCAAGTACTGACAACAATTTTAGTAGCTGACAATCCAATTCCTTATACACCTTCTATATATTTCTACCAGCAATCATCAACTCCTTGGGTCTGTGGAAAGTTTTTAAACACAGAAAGAAGGCAGTGACCATATGAAAAGATATCTATAGAAGCCTGTTATGTCTGACTCCTTTTTGTGGTATCATTCCATCATTTGTGACTCAGAGATTTTAAATACAGTGATACATGTCCTGATAATGGGATAGGAAATTATGCTTATCTTAGTTGTGAGTAGATTATCCTAGGCTTTTTTGTCATTAAACTAACCACTTTCTGATATGACTCTCTTGATCTTGTTAGCCACAGATAGTACAGCACACCAGTATCTATAAATACCCAGGAGACTGAGCATAATGAAATAACAAGTTTTATGCTCCCCACAAAACACTTTTATAGTTGTTTTTTTTTTCCTCTCTCATTTTAATGATTATAGGAAGTGCTCTTAGATCCTGACTTTCTGCTTTCCATTTGTAGTTGAGTACATAGAACTAAGAATTCTCCAGAAACTGTTGTTTGCATCAAGGTTTCTAGTCATTCTAGTTATATCCTCCAAAGATACTTATGCCTATAGGTCAGGAATACTCTTTTTTTTTTTTTTTTTTTCCTCTGGATTGCCTTGTGGGCATCAGAAAACAGCAAGCGGACAAACAACCTTTGATTAAGGACAGAAAGGTGGTCTAAAGGCTGCTAAGATGTTACTTTCAAGTCGTCCAGTTAGAAACAAAAATAAATGGTTTTGTCATCCTGTGAAAATCTGAGAAGCCCCATAAGGTGCCCTCATTCTGCTTAGAAAAAATAAAAAGCAACCCCTCTTGCATGATGATCTGGGGAGGAAAAAAATCAAAACAAACAAATACTCAGTTGTGAAACAAATATTAAACACTTGATTTTCATCCCTCTGTAGTTATCATTAGTTTAAATTTATTTTTATAAAGTGCCATTTTCAATTTAAATTCTTATTTCTAGAGTGCCAAAAATCAATGTATTATGGGTCATATATTTGATACAACCTCCACCACAACAAGATTTTGATGCTGCTGGCTGTTTTCATAAAGGATTTCAGCTTAGACAAATTGTTTTTTTTCCAGTTAACAGCATTATAGATTCCTAAACAACTCTAAATCTTAGCTTTTTTTTTTGTCTTTATCTATCTACACAGCACAGCTATTCGGAAGAACTTGGAATATTAAAATACCCTATTTCTCCCCCTATTTCTCCCCAGCAAGCAACCCCACAGACTTAAGCATTTTGGAAGAGGGGAAAACAGAGCCAATGCAAAACACGTAAGTAATCATTTAATTAAAAGGAGAGACTATCCCTGGCTAAGTTGCCTTGCATCGATGTTCCGCCTTTCCCAACGCGAACAGACGCTGAGCAACTTGCATCTCCTAGTGGCTGCAGTCAGAATTACAATTATTTGTTGCAATTGTTAAATAACACATTTCTGTTGAATGGTTCTTGGTTCAGTGCTTTTCTCTGTCTGTGGGAAATGTAGAGTTGGCTCTCTCTGCAGGATGGCACTTTATTTTTATTTTTTTTTGGAGGTAATATTTCTTCTCCCTTTTGGAGGCCAGTACCTGTCTATGCCTACTTTTGGACTCTACTTTTTTTCATTGCACTTATTGCTAGTTCTTGTTAAGTAAAAGATAAAGGGAAAGAAGCACTGTTTTTCTACAGATTTCTGATCTGCACACTACCTCAAGTCTACCTTCTTCCCCCAACTCTGCTTCAAAGGTTGCTTTCTTTTAGAGGGCAGACAGGTGTATTATTGTTACACAAACTTTTCAAGTAAGAGTAAAAATAATGGTAATAAAAAGAAGAAAAAAAAGAACATTTGGAATCTTTGCAGCTGCCCAAAGCATATAGCTCTGAAGAGATTTTGCTTTCAAGAGCATGGAAAAGAAGTAGAGGCAGAAAAGATTCGCATAACATTCCAGTAGTGAAAGGGAGGAAACTAAGTATTTTAAGATTATAGACCACTCCTTCAAGAAACTCCAAGAAATCTAACTTGGTCTTAGTAGATTTTTGAAGAGTTATTCTCTTCAACAACCCAAACAACATTGAAGAGAGGCCAACAAATCCCATTTTTGAATTTAAGTAATATTGCACAGATGCTAGAATCAATGAGGAAAAATAAATCCTGGTTATCTATTTTCCCCCTACCTCCCTTTATTAGATACCACTACAAAGTCTTCTACTGTTCATGCTAATGTGTACATTTTAAAACAAAAATAGTCCCAAAGCTTTTTTGGCAGTTTCCTATAGCAGCAAAATCTCCAACCTATTCCCAAGCACCTATGACACCGGCTGCCCAACCTGCACTATTGGCTGGCCCACACACTGCTCTTTTCCCAGGCTTACCTCCAGCTTAGCCACGGCCTAGGAACTGCATAACCACCACAAACAGTAGTCAAATGGGCTGTATGGGCATAACATTAGTTTTGAAAACAAATGTTCTCATAACCTGTCACAGAAACTGTCAGATTAAAGTCAGGAAGTGGTGAAATTCACACACAAGAACCTGAAAAATGTTTAGAAAATGTATGAAACAGAGCTAAGGAAATTTAGGAAGGAGGCTTTTCTGCTGAAGGCATTCATAACTCTTTATGCCATTAAAAATGCATGCTTTGTATTTGACTTATCTATGCTATCTAAAACCACGTCTGAGGTAACTGCTTTCCATATGGTTTTAAGGCAAAAAGAACCAGGAATATTTTCGTTCTTCTTTGATCCTGCAATAGCAAAAGCATGGGTGGGGGGGCACCGAAAAAATGTAATTATATAACTTCATATGCATAATCCACTTTATGCACATTCTGTTCACACAGTCTCAGTGAGGGCTGTACAAAATCTCAGGGATGTGTACTTGGGCTTATAATGGCTCATTCAGTGACTTCTGTCTGTTAGTTGCTTGCAATCTCCTATCCCCAATACCAGAGGTATGTTACGAGAGGTTACATCCCAAGTTCTTTCCTTGTACAGCAATGTCAAAGATTAGGCACCATCACAGCAGCTGAAAAATATTCATCTTCCAACAGAGGAAAAATAACATAAAGACTTTACATAAAACGAACCTAACCCTGCAATTCTCAGCCTCTGACAAACCTAGAAGTAAAATTGTGCTATAGGGGACAATACAGCATGAACAATAACGACTTCTTGCATCCCTAAGTCTTATGACACTTCGCAGTGCGTAAGAGCCTTGACTGATGCAACGTTTCTTTCATGAACAGATTAAAAATTATATTTCTTTATTCTACTAAGAGATATGTAATTTCCACTGATCAAAGTTTGTATTCATAGGTTATTGCACAAAAGCATAAGGGAAGAGAAAGCTAATGTGGTCCATCTAATCCTGTGAAGAGCTGAGTCGTCTTGAAATTAGATCCTCTGGCTCCATTGAGCACAGAAAGACGCTCGAGTTGGACTTCTATGGCAAGACAGGAAGACAAATGTGCTGTGATTGTACTACACACAGGTCAGGTTTTAGAAGCAAGTTTGCTCATAAAGAAAACTTTTAAGAATAGGCAAACCACTGAATTTAGACTGCCTTCATAAATCTGGAAGCTACTTGGTGAAAAGCTAAGGTTATTTTTTTATAATTCGTAGCTGCAAAACGTACTAATAGCAAAACATACTAACATCGTTTACCAGTTACAAAGCCATCAGACATAGTTATTTGGCTTAAAGGCATCATGAAAAATCTCTTTAGAAAAAAACTCTCAAAATAGAATTGCATCTGAACCGTGCGCAGTGTACTGGCACTCAAATTTTAAAGTGTGAGAGACATTTTAACACATGAGCAGATCCTTTTTCTAACATTATTCCATGCAATCTCATGGTGTTCCCACAACACAGCTTCTTGCCCCACAGTGCTATGGATTCTAAATAACTTGCATGTGTTCAAACAGATTGGACAAATCCACAGAACAAAAATTCAGTGGAAGTTATTCAAAAAAACCACTACCATTAGCTCTGGAAATGTAAGCCACAAATTCATGGAAATTGGGAGAATATTCTGGGCAAGCATTAGTGTGTAATTGCCCTGTCCTTCTTTTTTCATATGGACTCTGCTATTGGCCATGATACGAGACTAGATGGATTTTTAATTTCACTCAGTAGATCTCTTACAGTCAGCAATGTTAAATTAAAAAAAAAAAAAGTTTTAAAAGCATACCACTGTCTGCTCTCCTCCATCAAGATTCACATCACTACAGCATCTCTAAGTCATGCAGAGCTCCTTTAACAGAAAGAAATACAGGTGTTCAGTGACTCATCTGGCCTATTCAGAAAGGTGTGTTGCAATGAGTTGAATTACAACATGGAAGCACCTATTTCTTTCTGCTGGCTTCTACCTGGGAGACAAGCTTAAATGTATCACATAC
Source organism: Tinamus guttatus (assembly GCF_059628265.1). Taxonomy (NCBI): domain Eukaryota; kingdom Metazoa; phylum Chordata; class Aves; order Tinamiformes; family Tinamidae; genus Tinamus; species Tinamus guttatus. Next base: position 4,720,371 of record NW_028288569.1, on the reverse strand, counting down.
CTACAGTGTAGGCATCTGTATGCATTAGATAAAATCTGGTTCTTCAGTGCTAATCAGCTACCACTAGTGCCGCTAGCCAGCCAACAGATCTGCTCCTTTTCCCTCTATCTGGCACTGGTGAGAGTGCCCCTGTGGCACCATGTCCAGTTTGGGGCTCCCCAGCCCAGGGCAGACCTGCTGTATTGGACTGAGCCCCGATGCAAGAGGCCAGGCCACCACACTGCTCAGGGGCTGGAGCCCAGGGCATGGGAGGAGAGGGTGCAAGAGCCGGACTCCTTCGCCTGGGAAGAGGGAAGGCCAAGGAGCTGTCTCTGGATGGATGGAGGAAAAAGGGAGTCAGACCATTTCCAGGGCAAGCTGGAACACAGGAAATTCCAACTCAATATAAGGAAAAAAAAAAAATCCCTCCACGAGGAAGGTTGGTACTGGAGTAGGCGCTGAAAGACGTTGAGGAACCCCCATCACTGGGAGATGGTCAAAACTTAACCAGACAAGGCCCTGAGCAGACTGGTCTAACTGGACCTATTTTGAGCGAAAGGTTGGACTAGGTGACCTCCACTCTGTGATTCCATGAATGTCAGGGCCAAAACCTTTCTCGGGTTTGGTCACAAAAAGAGGTTTAGTAGCACTGAATTTTAAGAAATTGCATTGATTTGCCAATATTTCAGGACAAAATTCCAAAGTTTCTTTAAGGTAACATTGCCTGGGAACATATCTGACAAAGTTTGCCCTATACTAAGACAAATGAACTATTTTTTTTGCTTCAGCTGCCTGCAGATTGTATGTCAACCATGCACTTGCCCAACCTAAGGCTTCAGATATGCTATATCCACCTTTGGCACTTAGAGCTGTCTGCTCTGACTGCGACTAACTTTGCGTTAGAAAAGTCTCAGCATAGTCAGAATCATCAAGTACAAATGTGAGGATAAGATTACTGAGAAAGCCGATACCAAACCATAAAAATCCAATACAGTTCAGTTTCAGGTGTCTAGAATGCCAATAGATCACTTTTTTCCCCTCACTTAAATCAGCTTCCTAAGCTTGACTGCACTCCCATCAAACAGTTTCACAGAAAACCCACTTCACAACAGAAAAATACACATATCATGTCAAACGAAACAGTCTCAGGTTGAATCCCAGAGCAAAAGCTTATAAAATCCCTGGCATGTGGTTTAACAAATCCTGGCTCTCATTTGCCACAGGCTTTACAGTGAGGTTCTCACAAGGCAAGAGAGAAACAAAACTGAGCTGCAGCTCACCCAGGTGCTGTGCATTATATCTGAATCACGTAGTTATATCATTGTCATTTCATCAAAAATATTTTAGAGTTTTTTTTTTTTTTAAAAAAAGAAGCAAAAAGTAAAACATTTAGGTAAAATATTCTAGTTCAATAAATTCATTTCTCTAAGTGTTACATCTTTTCCAGCCTCTAAATTATACAAACAGATTGGAGAAGGGGGAAAATCTGACAGCATTTTATCTGCAACATTTTTCATATGATCACTCTCTGCAAAAGGATACTGACTATACAACTATTTATGGCTATTATAAATATACCATTCCAGTCCTGCCCTATAAATGTTTTTTCTGGACTTTCTGCTGCAGCAGCTCAATTAAGAAAATATACAGTAAAATCTGTGCCTTAGATTACACTAGCTTAATGGAGGAATGTTAAAACATCTTGCAGAACAGGAAAGAAGCATCAGATCTTTAGCTAGAAACTCATTATTAAATAATGAAGTTATAAGCCTGGCATAGCAGTTTTATAGTCGATTTTATGAAGCCCTAAAGGCCAAATTGTTGTTTAATTTCTTTAAAATGAGGGAAGACTTCCAAGCAGATAAAACATTGAAACATCTTTTTTTTTTTTTTTTTTTTTTTCTTTCTGTCTAACATGGAGCATTATTAAATAAGCTCTTCTGGGAACAGCAAAACAAGAGCAGACTAGATTTGAGCCATTTGTACCCTCTTTGTCTTTTGTCTCCTAAATTTCTTCGCTCTGGTACCTCAGCTCCACCCTGTATCCTCACCAGGCAAAAAGGAAACAAATGCCTGATTATTCGCCAGCCAGCTGCTGCCTTAAACAATGAATAAAAGCTGAATTCTGCTGCAGCAGAGTAGTTGTCTTGGGTGTATCCCCACTATCCAGCTGCTTATTTTCATGAAAACTTTAGGAACTAATTATCTGAAATTCCTTTGCCTTCAAATTCGGTTGAATGGGCCAACTTATTAAAAAGTTATGGGGTGGCAAGGGAGGGGGATCAGAGACTGATACATGGGAGCACATAACAGCCTGTGATCTGACCTGTGTATCTGATCTGTGTATAGCTTGTTAAGTTTAAGACATACCTCTTATCTGATAACCTGAGTAAGCCGCTCACTGGATGCTAAAACCCTGGGAGGTAGAACCTATGATTAGTAACTTATAAGAAAAGCAGAGACAGTAATAAAGAAGGTTACTTCACTTTTAGTTTGGGGTTGATTTCCAGCCCCAGGTTTACACAGAGTTTGTCTTCACACAAACTGGCCCTGGTAAAATAATTATTTTTCTTACAGAATGGTACTCTAATTAATCTAGAAATGGATAAGAACTCTTCACAACTTTAACCTGTTGTATCATAATGCTCAAAACTTATAAAAAAAAAGCAGACATCAACACCTGTACACATATTCTCAGTATTAAAAAAATAATTGAAAGAATGAAGAAAACTCTTACAGATTTAATTACGTTAGTACTAGTACAATACTACAAATGGTAAAGAAAGGTGAGCAGGGTAAGATGGGAAAGACTAACTGTACCCTGCCAAGTCTGTGATTGAGCTCTAGCTTCCCTGTACTTGATGCTCTATTTATCAAGCAGAAAAGACATTCTGAAAATTCAGAGACCAACATTAAGAGGAGCAACAAGTTCTCCTGGGCATTTCTGTTGGCTCAAAGCTACTTCGAAGGTCCTGCTGCTTCCTTCTCCCTCCGCAGTTATGCCATGGCAAATACCGAGTTTGCCTGTGCCTGGTTGTGCACAGAGGCACCCGGGCAGAGGTCTGACTTTCAAGAAATGTTCAGTTCCTTTCCAATTTTCTGAAAAGAAGCTAAGACAAACCGAGGGCTCATTTTTCTGAAATACCCTCAGGTCAGTAGTTGCCTTGAAAATAATAGTCTAAAATAAATTTGGGAAATTGATTTTCAGGAGCATTAAGATGTCAAGGGCCCTTTGGCACACACAGTAGAGCTAAACTGAAAGAGCTCTCGGGGAGGTCAGTGTCCCTGTACAACACTTAAGGACACAAACACTGATAAAGTTTTACTGGGGAGCACAATGCATCAGCCTTATTTGTTAATTAAACAGAGCACCGTAACACACTATAAAGTTTTACAGAACACTATAGAGTGACAACTTTGACCCAGTCAGATTTCATTTTAATGGACTTGAGATTTGCTGACCAGCTTAGCCAGCAGTAATTAGCACACTTACCGAGTTACATGATTCTACTTAATCACATTCCAGCATACTTAATCATCTAATAACTGTCTGAAAAGAAAACACCCCATGTGGAATAGGATTTTACATGAGCAGCACTTGAAAATTGTTTTAAAAAGAGAATCATGTAATATGAAAAAAGTGCTATATATTAGGGGAAAATTAGCATAACAAGAATACTTAATATAACAAAAGTACTGGCTCTGGGAATTCTCAGGCTACTGGGCATCCTGCAGGGAATTAAATGTTGGATGTACAAAGGATGTACACATGGTAACATTTGCTTTCAGCAAATTAAAAACGAAAAGCAGTGAAACAAATATAATTAATTTTCATAATAAAGGATAGAAAGGTCATTCCTAGAGATTGAAACTCTCTGCAGTAGTTCTGGCTACAGTTTGAATCATCAGTTTTAACCTCCTGCTAAAGCCATGCATGTAATTTAATAACACATTTTTCATTACTCTCTGAATTCATTGAGGTCAATGGCACGGGTAGAGAACACTAATGCTTTCTTTTTTAATAGATTTTTATACCAGAATGGGCCCACATGTTCCTTCAGTTGAAGGCTGACTGAATGTTGGTGTTGAATTACCAATTCAGTCTAAACCTTAATTTCGTCAAGGGCAAACACTGCTGTTAAAATTGCATATGACTCTCAATTTCTTTTGTAATATTTGCTAGCAAGTGAGGCTTTGGCCCACAGGGGAAATATTGAGGCATGGCCTCTGGACAGGTTTAGTGACTGAAAGAAACTTCAACACTGAGCTGGGAGAACGAGACACGGTGATGTCAGTGACAGACATTGGACACTTCTGGTTCACCTGGATTGTAAAACTGGGATGAGAGATGAAAACAAGACTTGTTTTTTATCTTTGGAAAACAGAGATTGACTGATACCAGATTGGAGTCATACAAGGTGTTCAGAACAAACCCAGAAATACTTCATTTTGTGAGAGAAGGCACCATATTGTTTCTGTGTTGCATGTTTCTTACATTTTAATACCTGTGGAGCCAGGAAAGCACTTACTGCTTAAAAATAAATAAATAAATAAATGCAATCAGGGTTATGTAAATAAAGCTTCCAATTACAAGCACACACAGAAAATATTAAAAATTCAGGCTTTGAAGATGAGAAACTATTCAACATGTATTAGAATGACAGTATATAATGTTCAGAAGGGCAAAATTTACTGAAAGAAAATGAACAAATTCACACTGTTTTTTGGCCATTCACTTAATTTTTTTTTTTCCTAGCAGCATCCCCTCTGAATTGTCTCCATCACCTCAGTATTATCACAGCTTTGAGATGTTATATCCAATGGATCAAACAGTACAACCATAAGAAAGCCATGCCGTGAAGAATGAATTCTTACCTTATTCATGTCAAACGTGTGAAATACTTGTTCAACATAACCATTAGCTTCTGGAGTAAGTCCATGCAGATCCAGGACATGTTTAAATTCATGCAGACAAAGCTGTCCAGATGGGCACTCCTTCATAAATTTTGTGTACCAGTGATGAATTTCCATGGCATTAATATCATCTGCTGATCCAGCCGCACCCATAGTGTCAAACATTCCCAAATCCCGTTTTCAGTATGTATTCATCCAAAAGTTTATTCTCCTTTGCTGTAATTGCTTCCCAGCAACCATTCGGACATCAACTCTGCTTTCAAGAGCTACATTAAACCTCCTACAGATCACTACAGACATTGACTCAGTAAATATAGCACCCTGGCAAGATTACCAGTGCCCAGTTTTAGAGCAGCAAGGTTTTATAAGTGGATCACGGTGTTTACACACAGTTGGTTCCCAGAGCCTCGGTGCGAGGAAAAATTACACTGCTGCAGATGGTGGCCCAGTTTGCCCTGGTGTCTATGGTGCTCAAGTTATGTAAATTGTCTGCCTACTAAATAAGCAACACAGACAGCCTCTGAGGACATCTGCTAATCCTAATTCACACAGATCTAACTAAACCTCCAGCCCAAGTGTCCTTTCACCATTGCAGGTGAAACTGTTATATTTCTAAATACTGTGCACAAAGTATGCACACTCTTCACAGTAACTTGAGCTTCTTAAGAGCGGACTGAGTGGCAATGGCTTCCCCTTCCCACCCGATCTTTCCTGGGACAAGAGCCATAGAGAAAAAGATAGACTGCTGAATATGTTAAAGGACAAGAAAAGCTAAGCAAAGTCCCATTCTGAAACCTGAAGATGCAGCTGTAAGAGCTGCGAAAGCTTTAAACAGCACAAGGCATACATGTAAGTGGTATTCAAGTACCACCCTCAAAGGAAGCCCCTCAGAACATGCACTCTCTCCTCATTTTAATGTTTGCTTTTGGACAGCTGCCTTGCAGCACAAATGTGTCTTCTAACTTTTCATTTTTATTACTTCTTTATATACCATGGTCCAGATCTTTGCCTGGAGACATTATAGGCCAAACCTGAAATATGATTTGTCTTGGAGAACTGGAGAGAACTCAAAGCAGATATCCACTAAGGCCCCAGAATACTCTGTTGTCCTTAGACAGCAGTCACACAAGCACTTGAGTCCAGCATAGGCCGATATTGTCCTCAAAGCTGCCCCCACCACTGGCACTGTTTATTCAATCCCATGCCTTTCCTGCCCTTAGACCAGCAGGAATGTTTGCATGGATGCACTCAGGAACAACTGCAAGACTGGCCCAGATAAAAGCTTGCAGTAAGATAAAATACTAATAAAAATGATTAGCTTTAGACAGAAATATTTACACTTTGCATTGCCCAGCCTTGCAAAACTGAGTTGTACAAGAGAGCAGATATTAGGCATGGGAAAGAGTGATGAGCAGCAGAGTGAGTGCAGGACATCTTCTTTTGGTGGTTGAAACTGTGGAAACATACAGTGCAACATTATGCCTATACTGCGCAGCAGCACATAATAGCTTGCAACCTTATAGTAGATTTAAGCCTTATGGTATAAACTATGGCATGCACAAGCTGCTGGAATGTAAAAATATGGTTGTTACCTTCAAGGATGACCTACCATGAAGAAGCAGTATCATCTACGAGATCCTATTGGGGTTTCCAAAGGGGAAAGGTGAGCATACCTGGCTGTCTGGAGGGCTTCAGTAGCAACATAGACTATAGCTGTCATTAAGAGAGGATTTTTCTAAGCTCCAGCCTTTCCTTCCATCCCTTTGAAGAGTCTCCATAGGGCAGCAGTAGCTGTCTGCTAACGTGCTACGTGATACAAGATCACAGCCTTCAACAGCGAGAGGCGGTGGGGTTTACCTGTGCAACAAACTGAATAACAACAGAATAAATCCCTGAATGTGTGAACTGCTGTTTGGAAATGCTCTACTCCAAAATATCAATGACAGGCAGAGATTTGCGGGCTCCCTGGAAAGAAACTGTATTTGTAATAAGCAAGAGCAGCTAATAGAGGAAGAGTAGCTTGCAGAAGCAATCTTCCATCTTTTATCTTTGCTGACCAAAAGAAAAATTTCAATAGGTGTTATTTTGAAATACCAATATAGAATTTTTCAAGTACATACCTACCAAATTTGTGCTTCAGGCAAACAGAATGTTTTAAAACTCAGATGTAACTTAGACTTTTATTTCACCAGAAACAATTATGCATTAAAAAAAAATCAATTTCAGAAGCCAAGAACGTTTATAAATTCAAATTTAAATTAAATATAAGGCATGAATACAAGATTTCACAGTAATTTTTGTATATTGAGAATACCAAAGACTAATTTTTATCTTGTGAATACCAAAGAATAAGCCATCACAGTCCTTGAAAACATACTTCCTTCATATAACATGAAAGGATCTCCTACCTCTGTTGTGTTTGTCCTTTCAGAAGAAAAGATGAACATGCCAAAGAAATCTGCATTTTGTTTAAGAAACACTCCAAAATTATCATCAAGCTGTTCCAAATCATCTACTTGAGTAATCTGAAAAAGATTAAATTTTACTGTGCAACATTTGACAGAATGAGCAAACATATGAACAAACAAGACATGCTTGCTGGCAACAAGTCAGAATTGGAAAAGAAATAAGACAGAAGACTCAGAAAATTAGAAAAAGCAGTGCAACAATCCAGAATAAACAGCAGCAGGGAAACAGAATTAAGAGCAAGTAGAAGAAGAAATTGTTTCCAAATGCATTTTTATGGGCCATGTTTCTATTAGGAGTGTGTAGAGGTAGCTTATAATGATGATGTACACACAAATTAGAAAGGCTGTGCTGGAAAAACTACTTTTTCTTAATAATCAGTTTAACACTACCACTCTTAGGAAAACTGAATTCTTTAGTTAAAACACAGTTTTCTTAGAATTGTATCTGCATATTGGGCGAGTGAGGGGTTAGATTTCTTCCCATGTATGACTACAAGCAAAGTCTAGTAAACAGAAATGGAAGGGAGAAGGCAGAAGAAAGCAGAAGTAGTGACAAACTTGAATGCTGGGTCTGCAAGTATTGTAGTAAATGGGAGAAACAGGGACTTGAGAGCATGTTAGTAGTTTGAGAACATGACTTTACAAGAAAAAAAAAAAAAGGTCAAAAAAAGAAGTACACAGCCTGGAAACAAGAAGCTTGATATATGCATTGGGGTGGAAAATAAAGTAATTCCAGAGACTTTCTCTTGCCCAGCGTCAGTAGCCTTGCATAGAAACCCATCCCCTGTTTAGTGGCTATGAACCACATGCTTAGATTCCTCAATGTGGTGAGAAAAAAGCCAGGTCACCTGATGCCTCTCAGCACGGTACCGAATGGCACCTTCACTTAGACCTGCGTGATGTATTGGAAGTGACTCAAGATTACTAGCAGAGGTTATAAAATAAAGGTCCTTGAGGCTTTTCCGAATTGTGTCTCAGGGGCTTTGAGTCCTCTTTTTGCAGTGCTATGAAATATGTGATTAAATATAATGAAGGATTTCTAACCTAAATGTTGCAGACAGCGAAGCCCATGATATCGAGGCAGAGACATTAACAGCTGTTTTTATGGGCAGGCTTCAAGGGACTAAGCCTTTTTTCCCACAGCAAAATTTTCACCCTGTCTCTAAGTGTTATATATTAGCACCATCAGTCTCTGCAATTCAAGGGAATAAGATGCTCAGACTTTAAGGCAAAAGAAAGCCTGCACCCTTAAGAATTTTTATCTGATCCCCTTGCTAAGGTGACAGGCAACAATCTTAACTGTGACCATAAAAATAACAGATCACTGATCCTAAAAGTCTTGTTTTCCTTTGAAAAGGAAAGGCAGCCTTAGGAGAGGCTTTCTGGGATTCTTTGAACTATTCCTGCCAAAATGTTGTGCAACAGCTTTGCTTGGGTGTTTTAAAGAGCAAGTGTTTGCATCATTATAGTGTTGAACTTACCATCACAAGGTGGTATGTGGGTTCGAAAGGCAATTAGATGATTTCACAGAGGAAAAGCCCATTGAACGCCTGTATCAAACGTGTTCTCTGGTTGAGAAGGCACCGGCTGCTCGAAGTAGAGTGGGTGACTGGGCCACTCTCTCCTTAGCTATATCCTACTAGCTCTTGGCAGCAATAGGATGGTGGACTAGAAGTACTTTTGGTTTGAGTAGTGAAGTATAGCGATTATAGTCCAGGCATGAGAACATTTAATTGCCTTATCTTTATATACCTGGTTGCCAGACTGAGCAAAGAGCAATGATTTTGGAAATATGAAGCTATTTCTGAAGGCAGCTCTGTCTTAGATTGATGTCTAGAGACAATGCAAGACAAAACAAGTTTATTTTTAATTTGCACATTTATTAGAAATGCCTTGAAAACTATTTTTTTTTCCTTAAGGTTTTATTTGCATCTTCCCATCATTTTTTCACACAGGCTTACAGCTTCCTTGATCCAATGCTTTCTGTTGTAATATGCCTATAAACTTTTCAGTGCTATCATATGTGAAAATATGTAACTCTGAATAGGAATAAACCTGTAAATTAGCGACTTCTTGTATTATGTACTACCTCTGCTCTCTAAATGGCAAAAGTTATAATTATGCAGAAATCTGCCTGCTACCAGAACCAGGGGCGAAATCTGGTGCCACTGATATCAGGTAATTAAAAAAAAAAAAAAAAATCGAGAGAGTTTTGATAGCCTACACCAAAGAGATGACTAGATGGTAATTAACCTGTAATTCTTCTACTTATATTAATTGCTTTTTAAGTTCTTATTAATTAATTGCAATGGTTCTCAAACTTTATTACATGCCTCTAGAAGTTCCTTCTGTAAGCTTGAAGTCATTGGTAAGGTTACACAGGTAATATCCTTATTCTACTAAAGCCATTTATAAGAAGTGTTAAAGTGCCACTGTTGTTTTCTTGCAAGTTACTTATGCAACACAAATGCAAAAGCATTTTATCATAAAAAAAAAAAAACAGCCCAAATCATTCCCCTTCTCCTACACTAAGGAAAAAGAAGAAAAATAAAACTATCCCCTCTTTCAGAAAGATAGCAAATATCATTATTTTCATTAATGTCTTTTGCTTAATTTTGCAATCAACATTGACAAGTGATTACACAAACTAAAATTGAAGAGTACGCACAGCATGCTTAGTTAGGTCTGAAGAGCCACTTTATATTTAATAAATGGGCTGTAATGCAGTGTGACAGCTGTGATCTTGTCTGATCTGTCTGCCCTAGCTGGGCAGAGATTAGCGCTCACAGTCGGGGACTGGAGGGGGTCACCCTGATGCCCTTGTCACCAATGAGCCACTGGGTGCTGAGGGAGCCGGTCCAGCTCCAGCTCCCCGGACCTCATCTCCTGGGCCCCACATAACCCCTGTCTGTCTGCATGCCTAAATGGGTGCCCACCAAGGGCCTGGATTTTTCTAGAAAATGAAGTACTCTTTCCTAACCTAAAGAGTTTGCTTTGTTTTGTCACACCCAAGACATTGCTGCACCGCCTTGAAACTATATTTCTGATGAGACCTACTATACATATACATTTATACTTGGAGAATTCCAAGCTAGTAGCTCATCATACTTAACAGAGGACAAGGGCCTATGAGATACACACATTTAACACACCGTCAACAGTAACCAAATCAGAAAGAATTCAGGTGACCACAGTAACTTCCTTTATAGTCAACCCTAAAAGTTTTATCTGAACCTGTGAAGGTGTCAAGCAAATGCTAGCCATTTACAATAGAAAAAACTGGGAAGCATTGTTTTTTTAACAAAAACCTTCCCTTTTTTTAATCAGACAATGACCCTGAATAGTTGACAGTAATATCTACTAACAGCAGGAAAAAAGATAGCAAAAAGCAACTTGGGATTTTGTCTCACTATCGGCTTTCCATGTTGCACCCTGAGAGGAAATATATAAAAATTAAACCAGCATAGATTTACTGTAAAAGAAAGATGTGGAAAAACCTGTGGGGAAAAACCCACTACACTTCATATTCCTTAAGAGATATTTCATCACCAGTATGTTATGCAGCATTAACTATACTGCAAAGTTATCTCAGTACTCTTTGAGGTTGCTGTCCCCAATTGCTGTAACTCTGAACAAATTTTAAGACATGACAAAATATCAGCAGGTACAACATTTTTTAGTGCTGTTTGACTGGCTGTTAATATAAAGAAATCCTCTGTGTTTCAGTCTGAAAAATTGGAAGAAAATATGTTTTAGAGAACCTACTCTGCACTAAGAAGTTAGGCACTATAGGAGTGGAAAGATACAAGATCTCTCCTTTTTTAAAAAAAGAACATATGGACTACAAGTTGCTTAATCAGCACATGCAATTAAAATGAAGGCATAGGAAATCTGGTAGAGTTTAGAAAATAGAGATTAGTGTTTCCAGAAAAATGTTAATGTATTACAGACTTTTTTTTTTTGTATTTTTAAGCCACTTTCATCACCATGTGATGCTACGTGTGCAGGGGGGTTGGAGTAGATGATCTCTAGAGGTCCCTTCCAACCTTAAGCATTCTATGATTCTATGATATCAACCTACACCGTTAAAGAGTAAACCACTTGAACTCTAATCTCAAATCTCTCATAAATTCTATTCAGTCTTGCAGGAAACATTTGAAAAGACTCAAAGAGGAGAAAAAAAAAGCGATGTGGGTTTCAAAACTGTTTAAACTGGAGAACACTTGTCTTTTTATGAATTAAGAAGTTACATGTGCAGCCGATGACACCAAGTTAGTTCCTCAGTCACTGTACTCAGGTGCAGACAGAGACTTCAGTAGATGGACTAGTTTCACTACCTTCAGTTTAAGAAAGGCTCTGATCTACCCCAAATTTTCATCTTCTTAGAGAATACCGATACCCACTGAAGTGGAAAGAGCCCCAGGAAGACAGGGAATGAAGGAAAAAAACTGTCATTCTACAAATTGCATATTCAATATTTACAGTGGCAACAGTGAGCATGAAAATTTTACCAAATTCTTTTCCTGAGCAGATACAATAGGGGGAGACACTGCAGGTTCATTTACTTGCAAGACCAAGCCTCATCCTATAAAAAAAAAAAAAAAAAAAAAAAAAAATATTACAGTGAAATTTGTGAACTATTTTTGACAGCAAGAGCTGTCTGCATGAGCCTGGAAAGCTGAGCTGGAATGGACTCAAGTTTGCCTCTCTCACAGGTCTGGACGATCACCACACTGATCCCATTTGCGGATGACACAGTATGCACCTTCTGGCATAGTGCCCACAAAGCTCAACATTTACTCAAAGATCAGACACTCCTGTTCTGCACTAGTAAATCTGAGGTCAAATCTTCCAGATGGTCTTCAAAGAAACCGAAGCAATTACACAAAAAACAACAACAAAAACAGCTCTTGCATTAAGCGACCAAAATTCTTCCTGTATTAATGCTTTTGATGGTCTTGACTGTCACAATATTTTAAGAGGATAACTGAAAGCTGAAGCTGAACTCAAGTTTTCTGCCTTATGTTTAACCTTTGTGTCCACACTGCATAATTTGAAAAGGCTCTCTGGAGGATTAAATGTACTTCAGTTAATAAATTCAAGAATATAAATCAAAGAATTCTCTTTTCCTTGGAAAGTAGCATATACAATGAATAATTACCCCTATCTTACCACATATCAGCTTAGAATATAAATGATTTTTTATATAATAGGTTTTACTTGGCTACAGCACAATTCTGACTTAGTTAATTGTTCAGAACAACTCTCTGGCTATATTTATAACTAAGGAAAAAAATAAGTATTTACATTCAGGACATCAGTATTATGCGAAAGTATAAAAGGAACCAAAAAAATCTGTAAAGGAACAAACAGTTGAACAAATCAAATAGGGAAAGGAGAGAAGGAAAAAAAAAAAAAAAAGAGGGTCATCCAACACCATTTAAGTTCAGGAGGATATGGAGGCTCTGGAGGAGCAAGACAAGATTTTTACCATCAGCTGGAGAATAACAACATTTTCACCGCAGAGTCATCCTCCCGTGCCTTAAAAGTGACACTGGGCATTTAAAAATAAGAGTTCTCAAGTACTGAGGAGTTAGTGTCAGGAGAACTAAGAAATCTGCCCTCTGATACTAGCAGAAAACCTAAATAGTTTGATCTAAATCAAGCTCAGCAAAACTGTTGATCTGTGTGGGCCCATGCTGGGGAACTCTGGTGATGCTGAAGGCAAAATCATGCTGTGGCAAATCTTAGGGCACGTCCTACAACTTGTCATTGGCACCTTTCAGTAACACAACCCCCCAGCAGCCGTGCAGGAGTTAACATTCCTGATGCTGGAAGACAACAAAACACGATTATATGTTTTTTGGGTCCTCCATGGGAAAGCAATTCCCACTTTGCATGAAAATATCTGATTTCTGCCTTTCACCTTATGGCTGCCTGCAAGCTGGTCCCTTTTAAAGCTAATTAGCTAAATTTAGAAGCAAGAGGAAAGTAGCTTATTAAAAGGGGTGGTTGGAGCTACATCTTGTCAGCATGGGACTAGTTCCGCCTTTTGAGTTCATCAAAGGTCTGCGTGCTTTAAGAACAGGTGGGCGATAATTTGTCTGCAGAAGGAACCCAGCAGCTCAACTCATGGCCAGAAATAATCAAGTTCAACACCAGCAACCAAGAGTTACTCCCACAGCATGCATTTACTTCAAGCATAATTTCAGTGCAACGAAGCGTGGGGACAAAAACAGACATTGTCCCAGCCTAAAAACAGGAGAGGCAAATCACTTACAAAACTTACTGGAAAAAAAAAATATCGATATATGCATTGATACCAGGTATATAAAGTCTTTGCATGTCTATGTGTTAAGCGAGGTAAAACATTGCTGGAGTTTCCAAAGAAGTAGGAGCTATACCTATAAACCTGAACTACTGAGGGAGCAGGAAATTCCTTCTGTTTAGAGTAAGGAACTATAAGTTGTTAGTCCAGTGTGGATTTTTTGTCATGGAAGACATTCTAATTCTAAAATAACACAATCAGACAACTACAAGTCTGCCTGCCTCAAGCACAGATATAGGATCCTCCAGAGACAGGCAGGTAAGCAGCTCTCTTGATTGCATACAGGCTTGCAGGAGGTACAGCAGAACTCTAAAAACTTCAGTAACAATAAAACACTTTACACGAAGACAACACAACACTGACCGCTGATGAAGAGGCATAAAATAACACAGACAGGAAAGTCATGTCCTGATAACTCCAACACCTTTAGCAAGGCCCATTGCTTGCAGTGGAGCTTTCCCTTAGTATGGTGGAGTGATACAAGGTGTATGAAATGAAACTATGCTTTTAAGCACAGCAGGATTTAAACTTTTTGTAGCATAGTAAAAGAAGATTTTACAAAGAAAGATTAAAGCCACACATACAAACTGCACTTACAAGACTTCAGTGCACATCATTGCATTAGAAGAGCTAGCAGAAAATTTACTTAGTGTGCAGTTTTCAATTTAGTACAGTTTTTAGTAGCAGAAATGTCTCAATTTTATGAAAATTGATCCTGTTTTTCAACCAGCTGTATAAGATGATACTAAACCATCTGGCAGCCGTGCTGTAATTTACTGGGTCTAAAATTAAAGAACTGGACTGGAGGCCAACTATTTTTGCTTATCTATTGCCATCACGAAAGCTGAATTCTGTTTTCGGGAGAGTCTTCTGCACAGCACCAACAGAAGGACAGAAGGCATTTTAATTTCTTTTCCTCTCATCCTTGGTGTAAAAGAAAAAAGGAAAAAAGCACATTAAGCACATTTAACAAAAATGCTTCCTTGTATTTCAGATGAAAAGCTGGAAGAATGCAGGAGCAAGAGAGGATGGTTTGCTCAGAGCTGCAACAAAATCATGCACCTGATTTAGTCACTTGGTGTTGCAGGGATGAAGTTCCCTCCTGCTTGGTTCTCTCAGCCCTAGGAAATGGTAAGTAAGAGCTGCCTTCCTGAGGAGACACGGCAGCTTCCAGGGACCAAGGCACAGCACACTGGTGCTTATGGAGTAAGGGAAGCAGGCGTCTTACGAGCTTCATTTCATCTGTAAGAAGCCTGACTTTAAAAGCTGACACTGCTGGCACGTCAAACGTCCATACAGATAATCACTTCTGATATTAAGGCAGTTGTGCTTTCCAGGAGAACCTCGCTGAAAGGATGGGTTTAATGCAGTTCCCACAATTGGCAGAAACATCGCCTTAGGAAACCACTGGCACTTTTCACAATTTGGTTGGACATCTGCTCAGTTTCAGGCATGTGACAACAAGAAAGCTACTATAGCAATCTTGCAGCACACATCTTGAATAGATTACTTAAGGCATGAACTAAAGCCTGACGCAATTGTGCTTCAGCAGTTATACTCCTCTGAATATCTAACTTACGAAGTAGTCACAAACAAAGCAAGAGATTAAAGAACTCTTACTGAGGGGGTGTATTGTGACAAGTTTAGCTACACACACACACTTTTATGAACTGCATCTGCTGCATCAAAGAGTAACAAAACCGTATACATTAGCAGTTTTTTTCTCTGACAAAATTATTCAAATATTTTTGAGAAACTTCAACATTTCTTCTAATTTAGGATTTTTTTTTTCCTCTTGGAAACTGACCTAATCTTTTTATATTAACAAATCTGTGCTGACCACAGCAAAGGTACTCACTCATGCAGAAATTTCAGCATTTTTACTAAAAAATGCCTCTCTTTAAAGGTTCTTCTTATCTCCATCATTTCACAAGTTGATAATCCTTAATTCTGAAGCCTGATAAAGTTTTGCCTGTTTAATCTTAGTCGCTGCCTATATTTTGATGTCTTTCTTTTAAAAGAAAGAAAGAAAAAAAAAGAAAGGAAACAAAACTGTTAAAATGTGATTTATCCAGTGGTATTTAAATATAAAAGACTCCCAGGGAGCAGAAATCTACTATAGGACCAAGTCCACTTTCTATCTATGCTCTACAGCTGTTCAGATTAGTTTAGTTCTACAGCTGCTTAGGTCATTATTCATTTCTGTTCCAGGAGAGAAGTTGTCTGAAGATATCTGAAACTCTTTACTTCTATCTTCAGAAGCTGACATGACATGGATTTTTACTTATTTATTTATTTTTACTGCAGAGAAGCCAAGTTTAGAAGCCAAATCTGCAAGTGAAGCAGCTTGGTTTTTAAGCAAAACACGTAGTGCATGACCAGCCAAAAATAAAATGAAGAAAAAAGTGAAAGGACACTTGCAAAAGAAGTTGAGACAGCACTACCATTACAATGTGTCTAGTTTTCATTCCAAATGCACTGTTTCAGAGTTATTCTTGTGCCCCCCCCCCACCTTGCTCCCCCAAATCTGGCAGAAACACTGCACCTGCCAAAAACTTAAGTATTCAAATTATGCAATTTCCTGAGCACCGAGTTCAGCACTAAACCAAAGACTTCCTCCCTCATCCAAGGTTAAAGTACTTGCAGCTTCACTCTTAATTCAATTTTCTGTTCAGAAAGAGGAGCAGCCTCTCACTCCCTGAATAACAACCCTGAACACCTGCAGGGGGTACTGCTATTACTGGCTTCAGAGAGAGACACAGGAGGAAGTAAGAGATGAAAATCCTCATTTCACCCTGCTAAATCCAGCATTACACTATGGTTATGTGACAGCAAAAGAGCCAAATACCTGCTGGTTTTATCCTGCTGAAGAGCTGAGACCAGGATCAGTTATGTTACATCACTAAATGAAACTTGAGAAGAGAGGAAGCTGACAGCTCCCCTCTGCATTAGAGTCACCACTAATGCAGCTGAGCAGCATTTCCAAGTATTAACAGTCAGCCCTGCGGCATGAAACAGAAGGACCAGATCTTCAAACTGTGCTTAGGCATGTGAAACAATTTGTCGTCAGCAAATTTGCAGATGACACCAAGCTGGGAGGAAGAGTAGATCTGCTTGAGGGTAGGAAGGCTCTGCAGAGGGATCTGGAGAGGCTGGATCGATGGGCTGAGGCCAACCATATGAGGTGCAACAAGTCCAAGTTCTGGGTCCTGCACTTTGGTCACAACAACCCCATGCAGCGCTACAGGCTGGGGCAGAGTGGCTGGAGAGCTGTGTGGCAGAAAAGGTGCTGGGGGTGCTTCTCGACAGCCAGCTGAACATGAGCCAGCAGTGAGCCCAGGTGACCATGAAGACCTCCTGGCCTGCACCAGGAAAAGTGTAGCCAGCAGGACCAGGGAAGTGATCATCCCCCTGTACTTGGCCGTAGTGAGGCTGCACCTTGAATCCTGTGTTCAGTTTTGAGCCCCTCACTGCAAGAAGGACACGGAGGTGCTGGACGGTGTCCAAAGAAGGGCAATGAAGCTGGTGAGGGACCTGGAGCACAGACATCACAAGGAGCAACTGAGGGAGCTTCAGTTATTTAGTCTGGAGAAGGAAGCTCAGGGGAGACCTTATCGCTCTCTACAACTACCTGAAAGGAGGTTGTAGTGAGGCCAGGGACAATCTCTTCTCCAAAATAATTACCATTAGGACCAGGGGAAATGGCCTCAATGCACCAGAGGAGATTCAGGTTGGATATTAGGTAGAATTTCTACATGGAAAAAGTAGGCAAACATTGGAACAGACTGCCCAGGGAAGTGTTGGAGCCCCCAGTGTTGGGCACTGTTCAAGATATGTGTAGAGGAGGCACTTAGGAACATGATTTAGCAGGCAGGGTGTTGAAGGGTTTACCATTGGACTCCATGATCTTGAAGGTCTTTTCCAACTATAACGATAATGATTCTAATGATTTTAAACCTAGAACTCAACCAGCTTTACAAGCTCAAGAATCAAACGAATAACAGGTGAATACAAATATCTACAATAAAAAGAATGTAGGTGGGAAACAAACTAAATCATTTAATAAATAGCTAGTATGATCTATTTTGGATCTTTATGCCAAAAAAAAAAAAATCTAGTATTTTAATACTGACAGACCCGTAGTCCAACTGTTAAGAGTTATATCACATTTCAAAATCTGCTAAAATAATTCAATGCACATCTTCTCACTGAGGTTTAAAAGAAGCACACAAGACAGTTCAAAGCAATTCTCATATCTTTTATGGACACTGTAAAGTGCAGAAATTAACACTGGAGGCCTAGATACCACACAAGGACAAATAGTTGCACTACTGCGGAAAAAAATCTTTACCAGTAAACACCTCCTTCCAATATAGCATTATTTGAAGGCTCACATTAGTGTTACTGATACGACCTTTCCATTTATCTTACCTCTGGGCTGCACTTTGCACCTTTTTAAATTCCTTCATCCAACAAAGTGAAGAAAGTTGAGCCAGTGCACTTGGCCATCCTAGCACCAGCCTTATTATAGCAAATAAACATGACCCTGCACTTTGCAAGATTTTGCGTGTTGTGCTTGGCGCGTAGTAGTTAAGCAACTGCAGTACTACATATATTTTCTCACAGCTGCTCAAGGTGATAATTTTACTGGTCTAAATATATGCTAAAAATGCACAGCTGAAGCTACGTTAGAATGATTAAGAGAGCTGAGATCTTGTGTAAGTCCTTGCCTTTAACATATTGGGTGGACAGTTCCTACCAGGGTCCTAAAAAGAATCCTCGCTATTTTATGGCAATTTAGGGAATAGATGCTTAATTACAACTTTCAAAATCTTCTTTTCTGGAAATAATTTCAGAGTGTGGGCAATAAGAATGCTAGATTTATTTCATTAGTGTATGTTTATCAATTAAAGTACCAGAAAATGAAGCGAAAGGTAAAAAAGAATCCTATCGTTATCAAGTGACATTTATTTACAGAACAAATGCATGCATTTCCATAAAATAGACTTATTAACTTCATACTGAAATTTTGAAAAAGACTGCAAGCAAACAGAAGCGTTTCTGTTTGTTTCAGAACAAGGAAAGGCAGCTGATTTGGAACTTTAGCAGTTTATGACACATTTATCTCTGGGGTGAGGAGGTGGGAAGCTGTGACTTGGAAGGGTATTCATGGCCCTATAATGCTAATACTCTCATTTTATATTTTGTAGCTTAAACGCCACACGGAGAATGGTCCCCGCTTACCAATGAGAATTCCTAATAATTACTAAATTATGCTAGCCTGGGGACCCTGTTGACACTGCTGGCAGAACTGAAAGAACCAAAGGGCCCTGACCTCCTGTCCAAGCTCCAGAGCAGCAACTCCCCGGTCTCCCCCACACATTTTGCCTCTCTGACTGCAAATTCCTGAAGGAAAAGGATGAGAGAGAAGGATGAGAAGGAGAGCAGAGAGAAGGATGGCCTGGCAGCAAAAGCACTCGGTTAGATGCAAGCAGTCTATCAGAGAGAGAAATGGAAGCTGATGTTTGACCAGACACATCAATTCATACTGTCCTGCAATTTCCTGTCATCTCTCTCACGTAACTGCTTCAACAGCCCTCTTCTATTACTCACTAAAAATGACTAGATAATTTCACACCTGCTCTTAGATATGAGGTTTATTATGCAAGCTTTAGCTTAAGTATGCTTTTAGAGCTATTACAACTTCCAGAAGAAGTTATAATATAGCAGAGCTGGTAGCACACCGTTATTACAGAGGGGATAGGGGGTACCACCTGAAAACAGCAGAAGCTCCTTTGCAGAATAAATGACACTGATCCTCGCCCATCCATGGGCACAGCCAGACTTGTCAGTACAGGTGCACTCTGAAGGTGGATTTTATGAAGTGTCCTTGTACCATACTATAACTTAGTTTGCAGTAGAAGCAAATTGGTTAGCAACAGTCACCAAGTTAGACTGGCCACGAAAATTCCCAGGTCTAGAGGTCTAGTTCAGATGTACTTCATGGAAAGCCAAAGATTAACTAGACAACAAAGGGAGACAGGGGGGCTTCTGGGTTAAAGGAGATATCAAAAAAAAAAAAAAAAAGCTGGAAAGAATGAGAGCAGAAATCTCCCAAAGTGCTGAGTGATGTTAGTGTCCTGGACACATGGATCAGACTGAAGTGGCATATAAAACTGCCACATACCCAGCAACTTGTAAGGAACCAGGCCAGTTTTCACAAACAAAGAGCCCGAGCATAGTATTAATGAGAATTACTAACACCTATTTTGCCAAAATACCCAAGTTGCATTGCTTAAAACAAAAATGTGACAAAGACTGTATGCAGATATGTAAGTAAAGAAAGGAAGGATATGATAAGGGCAGTTTGAGAAGTGTCAGCTTTAGGGAAGCAAAAGGTACCCTAAGGCCACACAAAGCAATTAAATCTTCCTCTAATTTTCTAGTGCAGAACAGTTTCATAGAGAAGCAGCTGTAGGTACACAAGGTAGTGATCACCTGACCTTATTTGCACCTAAATCCTGACTAGATTGCTTGCTGTGATCACTCAATCATAATTTGAGCAATTTCTAAAGAAAGACATATGTAGATATATTTCAAACAAACATAAAAAGTGGCATCAGGGCTGCAATAAATTTCCAAAGATTCAGAAAAGGTGAGCTTTATCATATCAGCATTTATAACAAGTTTATAGCCATTCACTATAGACTCATTTATACGACCATCAGAACACTATTTAAGCAGTACTTAAAGATAGATAGGGATCAGACGAAAAGGGTGGGGAGAACTTGCATGCTGGTGAATTCTTAGTTAATAGGAGAAAAAATTCAGAGTAACACAAGAAAGCATGCTCACCAAATATATTCATGACTTTACAATATTATGTAGTAAATATGAGCTCAACTTTTCTCTGCACTATAGCAGCATGGCCTCTCTATTACAGCTAGGAAACAGCTCTTCCGTTTGAAACCTGGAAAGTCAGACCAGGTGATCCTAAACATATTGCAGTTCTGTCATATATGCTGCCGCCTAAAAACAACACGAGTTGCATATAGCCAGAAATTTATTTGCAGGAAAAACATGAAACTCAGCATCAATAAAAGCAGCACACCTATGGCTCATCTTGACCAGGAGATTCCTACCTAAACTGTTTCTTGCAGTGCCACCCCAAAACAGATATGTTTCACCCTCTGCTGATAAATGACACACATAATAATCACTTGCTTTATGTTATACCTCCTCTCTGCTGTGAGAAACAATCATGCACTATAAGCACTCAAAAGTTTACTGACATTGAGTGTAATGGAAGGAAATTATTTTGCTTTCAATCAATTCAGGAGTTTTCTGCTCTTAGATTGACTGCTAATTCCTAATGCAAGCCTGCAATCTATCCCTTTTACAATTATTAAAATTACTCCTTAAAGTTCTTTTCTTTTTCCACAAAGAGTGTCATAAATTGGTGTAGATTTCTTTTGTTCATTTACAAATAGCATTAATAAATTTGTGCTGTACTCTTTGTATTCTAAAATTCCATTCTGCACTGCAGCAAAGAATGGCAACAAACTCATATTAAATAATGTACTAATACCTTCTAAACCCTTCCTGATTTATTTTCTGCTTGTGCTTTACCCTCCTGATTCTGGGGGGTTGAAATCACACTATTTTTAGGAAATGACTTTTCCCATAATTCCTTATAATTTTGGTAATTACTTCCAGCTATCAAATTTCCATTTCTGAAAGCTAATAAATAATAAATGTCTCCACCTTCTATATACTACCAGACTGGATTTTCTTTCTTTTTTCTTCTTCTTCTTCCTCTTCTTTTTTTTTTCCTTTTCTCTTGTCTTCAGGGAGTGAAATGAAGAGAGATGGGGGGGAAAAAAAAATTCCCTGAGCTGATAAATCTGCTTTTTACAGGGTTTGGTATTGCTCACAGTTAATTATGTTTGTGTAACTAAACATAAGAAAGCATTAATTGAACCCATCTAGCAAGTTGACTTTCGCTGTATCAGCAATGCGACCTTTTCAGGAATAAGGCAGCGTTTTGAAACAGATAATCCACAAGTAATTAAGACGAGTGATATCCCTAGTCAGAGATTTAGAGAGCTCAGTCACCCACTTAAGAGTATTACTGGCTGAAGAGCCCATCCCTAGCTAAGCCCAACCATGCTGCTTTTCCTGCCACATGAAAACAGTTTCACCATGATTTGCAAGAAACTTTGTTAATTCATATGCATAACACAACTATTTTCGGTCCTCAGCGACAGTACGCCGCTGTAAACCGCCACCTTTATAACTGATTTCTAAGCAGCAAACCTTTTGGGAGCACCATTGTGTTAGATCCCAATATGGTTTGTTCTCCTACAACTATTTTGGTGCTTTAAAGAAATTCCTTATGCAGATAATTTCCATGCCGCTACATTTAACTCCACCTGTAACAACACTCATAGCTCACAAAATAGGTGTTTGTTCTCTAGATTGGAAAGTGGCACCTGCAAAATTGAATGGGGAGCAGGCAGGGTAAGGTATTTTCAGCACAAGTGTTGCATGCCTGCACAGTCTGAGATCACTGCCTGGGATGTGTCCTTCTCTCTTTAAAGCATCCTTATTTTCTTGTGCAACATCTTGCTTGCAATTTTTTCAGGAAATTGAGTGCAATTGTTTTGCGTGTGTTTTTTTTTTTTTTTAACCTCTCTCTGCTTGTCTGTCATGGAAAAAGAGCAGGTTTTCAGTTAACAGCTTATTGGTTTACAACCCTTTATTTTGATGACAGCACTTAGCTTAATCTTCCAAAGACTGAGATCTAACACAACTCTCTTTCTGGCTATTGGAAAACAAATAACGTGTTAACCAGCTCACATGAGGCAACTTATTTGCTCAATTCTGCTTGATACAAATATGACCAGGAATTGCTTTATTAGATTAGACCAATATTTCATTTAATTTCCAGCAAGAGTCAGAACCAGGGAAAAGCAAATAAACCAGAATGCAAACAATCAATATACTCATATTCAACAAATTTGCAGCGAAACAAGGGAGAACAGGATGTGAGAGGAAAAAATTCTTACTGACCTTTGTGAGGGATCAATTTACATCCTGAAGCATGAAGACTGACAGCACCGATAAGTTTTTATCCCAGACGGTTTAGACGCAAGCATTAGTCATGTGGCACCTTATAATTTAGACTCGTATTAACACACAGCTTTATTTACTGCTTTCTGACACTGTTTCTTTTGGCATTGCACAGAAATATTGGGTAAGTTGAATTATCAGAGCTATAATGCAAGAATGTTATTTTCCCAATTGTATATACATTAATGATCTGATCCCTTCCTTTTGGGAATGAAATCTGAAGTGCTAGAGGCTTGGTCTCTATCCAAAGCAAAGTCATTTATTTACTTGCCTTTTTTTTTTTTTTTTTTTCTTTTAATCTTTGAAGATCCATACAGGATGGAATTTGCAGTCAGCAGCAATAGAAGTGTCTCTGTCTTTTTGACACTGGAGAAAATGAGAGAAGGATCTAATTCAAAAATGTATTTTTTTTGTTGTTTTGAATAAGAACTGTAGCAAAGTCCGGGTGAGCTAACTGTCTGAGAAATGGTCTGGGAGGTATTCTAATGAAACACTGTAAATATGGATGTAAATATGAACAAGCTGTGTAATGAGCTCTCCAGTCACAGGTACGACCTGTAATACTGCAGCATAGGAGGCTATTACTAGATTGAGGAGCATGAATCTTGAGTGGATCTGTAATAAAGCTACCAACACGGGAGATGAGCTTCATCATCACTCATGATTTGGTAGATGACTGGAAATATTTGTGGCTCAGCATATGAATGCCTTACTGACTACCCTGGACACACCAAATGAATGCTCTTGAACCTTTTTTGCAGCCTGTTTTTTGCTCATGTTTTTTTTTTTTTCCCCTCTACTTTCCCACCTCTTTCTAGGTGTAGAAAGGACGGAACTAATTCCTCACAGAAAAAATAGTTTTAGTGAACTGTTTTATAGCCATTCTCTTTTAAGTTAAAGAAAGGAAGTTACCAGGTATACCACAACGAGAACTAATCCTTTTAGTTTTTCATTTAACAATTGTCATGCACAATTTTGCAGTGTAACTTGTGAATAAGCATAAAGGTTGGCCTTGTGAAGTTCCCCACTAACTCTAAATGGATTCCTGGTCAGATAGAAGGTCCATATAAAATGAAATGAGACTTTTTCTAAGGGCAAATTTATTTGCATATAGAAGCTTTTTTGCACAAAGTGAACTCTGCGAGGACTATTTTTATTTTTATTCTAGCTCTGTTTTGTAGGTATTCATTAGAAAGCATGAAACCAAACGGTGGAATACTTAACATTTGTTCTTGGACTTCTGCAGCTTCCAGAACAAAGAGCTGCTTGTGGTCCCAATAAAAAAGTCCTCTATGGAAAAGATGTATGAAATTTAGTCCCTTAATTACATATGCCTGACATAAAAGCTCTCCGAACTCTTGTTCCAAAGGTTAGCAACTGACATTTTAAGTTAATTCTCAGATTTAATAAGCCCCGCTACGTAGCAGCACAAAGAAGCAACTACAGAAATAAATAGTCCCCCTGCTTTCAAAACAACTTCTAAATACCCTCATAAACCTGTGAAGAAAGAAAAAAGCTCACCTCATCTATAGACACCTGCTAAGAAGGTACCTCTTGGACATGTTCAGCTTATACCGTATCAACATCTCTGTCTACCACATAGGCAGCTACATAGACTGCAGTCATGTAATTTTTACTATCTGTCGGCAACTCAGGGCAGCCAATATTAATGGGCAATACTGAACACCTGAACTCCATTTCCTGGGGTAGGAAACTCAAGAAATGGAAACCTGAAATGACCCTTCATGTTTTCTTTTCAAAAGATCTGAGTTTGGATGTTGATCAGAATCTCTAGAAGGCTGTAAGATAACCAGAAGGCAAACATATTTTTCTTCTTCCTTTTTTTTTTTAATTGTAATCCAATCAATTTTAATGTGAATACCTTCCATAATAAATTATCATAGAGAACCTTAGTTTGTCATCCAAATTATAGCTCACCTGGTGATTTTTTAAAAGCTATTCTAATGCATTTTCAACACTTATAAAATTTTATGTGCAGAAAATTACGTATATGATATTAATTGCACAAGGAATCCTATTTTTTATATATACATATTCTGCTTATGTATATATATAAAATATATATGTATACACATTTGGTTTTCCTTGTGGAATAAATAGATGTATCAAATTGATAAGCATCTGTCCAAATTTATACACATAAGCTGGTGACCAGGTTCAGACCAAGGGCCCATCTAGCCCCATATTCTATTCCCAGAAATAATGGAAGTGAATGCTGAGGAGAGAATAAGAATAGGATATGTGATACTTCTAGGACACTTTCCTAGCTTTCAGCTATTTTCAGCTGATTTTTTTAAAGAAATTTTCATGTTTTATATAAATAGCCAAAATACATTAATAATAACATTTAACAAATTTAACATTTAACAAATGTTAAAATGTTAAAATGTTAAAAAATAACATTTAACAAATAATATTGTTAAATAATATCTATGCATTTACGCTTCCTGTCCTGAAGAGTGTTAGTATGACTTAAATAAACTATAACAAAGATTATTCTTTTTCTTTTAAAAACAAGTTTGTACTACTTTTGAAAAGTACATATTATGCATTCTTTTTCTGCATCATTTTATCACTAAATTTCAGAAATTCATTTGTTATTCTTTGGAAGCTTATTTTAGTGTAAGAAGTATCTAAAAAGAGCTCAGTCCTCAATAACTGAAAATCCTCACAAGTTTCTGTAGCTGGAGATTTTTTTTTGTTTTAAAAGTGTTTCTAGCAATAGCACTGATGCTCTAACTTGAAAAGCCTGCCATATAAAGTGCTAGTATAAAGTTGCCGCAATGTGTAGGTTTTAAAAATGCCATAGGATCCATGCAAAACTGAAGTGATATCCCAGATTTCTTTGGCCAGTGGTAAGAACATTTATCATACCTGCAAGAGTCCTTTGAAGGTCTTACAACTAGAGTAAAGGTAAATTCACGGGATATATATTTAGGAGGATATAAATTCACAGGAGTTATATTTAGATTTTCAAAAGCATTTGACAGGGGATTTCAATCAAAGAAACAGAAGGCACAATAGAATACAGGGTAAAGAAAAAAAGGGAAAAAAAAAGCTGACTTAAGAACAAAAGGCAAAGCCTCGTAGCTGGAAGCCTTTCAGTTTGGCAGAGATGGCACCATTGCCTGCACTCTTTCTACCCTCTGGAGGGGCATTTCTGGGATCTAGCTAAAGACTGCCCATAGACAAAAAGCCAGCAGTTTTTATAAATGAGA
Source organism: Tinamus guttatus (assembly GCF_059628265.1). NCBI lineage: Eukaryota > Metazoa > Chordata > Aves > Tinamiformes > Tinamidae > Tinamus > Tinamus guttatus. Next base: position 4,694,311 of record NW_028288569.1, on the reverse strand, counting down.
GACGCTGTAAGATGCAAAGAGATAATAATGCAATAATGCAAGGAAACGGTATTAAATTTCAAGTAAATTTTTCAGCATTTCTATGGTAACTGGTGCATGATGACTCATGAAATCTTTATTTGCTCCATTTATGAACTGTAAATTAATTCAAGTATTCTACATGTTCTAAATGCATAACTTTAATATATCCTTGTCTCATACTCCTTTTGAGACAACCAATAGCTTAGCATAAGTGAAGATGGATTAAACAAGAACTGTAAACATGGGCTAAACTGGAAGGGGGGGAGTTATCCTTTCTGGCAGTTAATCACAGAGATAAAGATGATAGAAAGAAGCCTGCATACCCAGCCCTGGAACAGATGAGCTGCTGAAAACAAGCAGATGAAAGTAATCTGTCTGGTTAAGTTGCTGCAAAGCAGTATTGCTAGAAGTAATGCTAAGCTGAGAATGCTATGAGCAGAAGGGATGTGCATTTGCCATTCTGAGAAATGCTGAATCACAAAGAACTTATCTTGTAACTTAATTCTGTGGTAATTTCTATTCAATTTGTCAGCTATGTGAGGAGACGTAATGTGTTCTAGAAAACAGAGAAATATGAAGAGAAAATTTGCTGTCTGATATTAGTGAAATTGTTTGTCATTCTCTAGAGGAGAAAGGAAAACAGATCAGCAATAAGAGATGAGCATGAGAGACAAAAGGAAAAGGTTACTGCCAAGCTTGCCAAAGACGTCACAAGACGTGTGTGTGATTTGCTTTCCTGTACTTAAAGTGATTGTTTTGCTATTAAAAACACATTTCAAGCAATCTACCCAACTACTGACCACTCTTGCGTGATCATACTTTTTGGCTGGCAGCTTTTGCAAAACTTGGTATGTGTCCAAGCATCTGCCTCTTATATAAACTGTGGTCAGAAATCTTTAATTAACTGAGCAGACCTTGCTCAGAGCGCAGCAGTGGAACTGGAAACAACACTAACTTCCCCAAAACAGAGAGAGATGCCTGGAAAACCCAATGGAGCAACAGATAAGCAGATGTCACTACACAGATAGAAAGCACATTGACTGCAAATCTGAGGGCAGGCAAGACGAGAGAGCTGGTGAAGCAAGAATCGGGGTCAGGCAAAGATACTGCTACCAGAAAGACCAAGGGGAGACTCCATGACTTAGAAGAAAAATTGGATCCTCAGCAGTGACATTTAATAGAGGAGTTTGAGTGGGGAAAGCAAACAACTGTGAAAACATGTCAAACCAAATGCGGCAGAAATCCTTTGCAAATCTCAGAAATCCTTTGCAAAGCCTGTCTTCTGGAGCCATCACAGGTGCCCAAAAAGATAGGGCAAGAGGGAGCACAAGCAATGGAAAGGCAGTCGAAAATGGTGCTGGTATAAAGGCAAATAAAATATGAAAACAATTCCTGCCCTTTAACCAATTCAAAGCAAAGAAGAAAAATTCCAACATGTATGGCACTCTATCTTCATTTTTTTTGCCATTAATAACTCTGTGATGATGTTTCCTTGATTCCCTGGTAGAATAACTTCATGAAGAGCAAGAAATGACACAAAGGTGGAATGAGCCAATCTAAAAATGAACATACTAAGTATTTTTTAGAACTATACCTCTTCATAAGGACAGCAATTAAACATTAAATGAATTTAAGAATGGTCTTGTGGTTTCTTGTTCCTTCAAAACCAGACAAAACTAGAAATAAACGACATGCGTGGGGCGATAACTGGAGTGATAATATGACAGAAATAAGCAGATGTCCTTGTTCCACGCTATTAGAAACTTGTTTCCTAGAACAAACACTTTATCATCTGAAGTACTCTACCATACAGTTTTGTGATGGAAATTCTTGCTAACAGCAGATGTTTGTTTCCTTCTTATCCCTCCATATAATCCAACATTTTTTGAGGCAAAATTTGTGCTCAAATTATGTGAAAGATGGATAAATTTCAGGTAACAGCTCACATGGGACTGCAAGTATTCCGTTTCTTTGTCATCTCTCAGTTATCTCACTATGGCACCTCTTTTGGTCACTTCACAAACACTCTTGAATTTTCAGAGAGCCCAAAGGAGTAAAGGAGCGTGAGCATTTTGGTCTATCATACCTACAGGGGAGAGCCAGTCAATATGAGAGGAAGGATAAGCAAGAAAAGCACATTATTTACTATCACTATACTGCAGCCTGGCAAGGGATCATCTTTAATGTTTTAAAATGCATCATTATTTCCATAACAGACTATCTTCAGAGATATTGTAAGGGAGGCTTTGTCTTAAACACAGTAGATCCTTCTCTAAATGTACTCTATATCATTCTTCTTAACATTGAGTGACAAAATAGGCATCACTAATTTTACCTTGTAGCTCTAGAGAGCCTATGCTGCTCGGATAAAGGCCCTGGCTGAACACTAGGACTGTTTACTATTTCTACAAAGCCAATTGTTCAATGCCCAGATTGCAGATAAAGCCCACTTTCCTTAAAAGATTATGCTAAGATTATGCCAGCACAAAGCCTCCCTGGGAGCCAGAGCCAGCGGCTTCTTCTTTTCTTAATTCCTTCTTAACTCTTTTTTGTAGAGCAATCCAAAGCAACATGTCTTTAAAAATGTCCTTTAGAAGACCACTTCTCAGATTAGAACCAGGACTATGGGTACCTTATATGTTTTCATATTTTCTGTCCAAAGAAAAGGGCTCGCATCTCCACGGACATGAAGTCAGGCTGCATGTCTGCACTGCTTCCTGCACACAATCAAGTTTTTACTGAGATCTCATGGCTGCCTGACTCTCACATAATCCAAAACAAAATGGGGGGCCTGATGTCTTACCCGGCTCCACAATTCTTGAGGATGCTGTGCTTAACTGCATTCTTCATTCCCCTTCACCAACCATTCCTTGAAGCTTTTGTAAATGTAATGTATTCAGAGAAATTCAAACAAATAGCTGCTATAAAAAACAAACAAGCAAACAAGTAAACAAAAAAACAACTTTCAAAGTAGCCTGTCACCGGGGAGTTCTCATTTCATATTCCCTAAACTAACTCCAGATTCCATAGTGGGTAGTGTTCAGGAGAAAGGAAATGTCAAGACTCCAAATGTAATGGAATACGGCTCATCCACAGCAGGAATGACTGAATCCTGCTGTCATCCTTATTAAAAAGTCAGGAGTGGGGCCCATAATTCCCACTGGAAGAGAAAATGTGGCGCCATAGAAATGACATGACATATGAAAAACCAGCTTAAGCAACTCCAAAACATGTCCTAGAGTAACATCCCTAAATGGCATCACATTACTAAGGAAGACACCATATATCATTTCATAGCTGGTATGGTGTAGCCCAGCAAATACAATATTGTTGTTACTCACAACTGGCTACAGGCTTTCTGCTGGGTTTGTAAGGCATCAGGATGGCGACTTGCCAACCTTACTTGACCAAGCTCCTCTTGACATGCCTAGGGTTTGCCCCTCCTTCCAAGATTAGCTATTAACAGATTATTAGATTAGCTATTAGTGTAGGTAAAGACCAATTGTGTTGGAAGTAAAGCTATGAAAACTTTGGTCATCCACTTATGTAAGTAAGCGCATGACAAGTGCATTATTAGTGGTAATATTGAGACCTTTTTCTTTATAACTGTATTGTGAATATATTCTTTCCTTATCCTCTTCCTAGCTCCCACCAAAAAAAAGGCCTAACGTGATTTTTCTTTCCAAGTAACGTAAGCTGTTCAGTTTCTATAAGGTTACTGATCATCTAGCAGTAGTTTGAGGGTACATACTGTTTTGGTATCCACTTGGTCAAAACTGAGCTAATTTGTTCTTTCATAGGGCATGTTTTGTGACTTAAGCAGAAAAGAGTAGTCAGAATATTTTCTAAATATGAGTAATCATGAATAATCATTTTGCTTCCTACAGAAGTCGTTATTTCTCTAATCACTGGTTCAACATTTTAAAGATAGTTAAGAAATGACTAACCGGTAGAAGTGCTTACCAAATATCACATTATGACAGGCCAAATAGTTGAATACAAATATAAGAAACATGCACTTCTGGTTTTTCTTTCCACTCCATTAATTCTAATACTTTTAGTACGCAGCTACAGAATATGCAGAGCTGTGTGTTTTTATGGTGAAGCAGCTCTAGACGGCTTCAACACATGTCTGTCTTTCTATTCCACCAGGTATCCTTCCAGAAGGTGTTCAGGGAAAGTTTTAGGACTTCTTTTTTCTTTTAAAGACATTGTTCATGGCAGAGGCTGCAATGAGTAGCAGGCACACTACTTGGAAGAGCAGCATCATGAGGCTCTGATGATCTAAAGCAAGTGTTGGTGAGGCCTGTTAGCTTAATGTTTGTCAGCAGTTCCTCTGCATTTCAACAGACACTAAACCAGGATAAGCAGTAAATGATGTTGCTTGTGCAAGTGAAAGATTTAGTTCTGCTGTAACCATTTTGTAACCTTCAGTGTATGAAGACATGCACCTAGCGGGTAAAGAAAATTAGCTGATATTTTTGACTCCACATCAAAACACTTATATTTGAGACAGATAAATCTTCAAATTTCATATACCATCTGAACATTCTTTCATTTTAACTCTAAACGCAAATTAAATGTCATGTTCCTCACTCTTACTGTTATTACTTATCCCTCTTACCATAGACTGCCTCACAAGAGCAGACAGTTTAATCAAGAAAATACTATATTTCAGAGCCATTGAGGGTAAAAAAAAAATGTTTACAGGAGCCTTCCCATGAAGAAACATCTTTTTAAGCCTTGAAGTGGAGCACCCATCTCTGCAGTTCTTCAGGATAGCTTGTGCTATACTTGTTTAACTAACTGCACTGTGATAACCTGAGGCATGGGACCACTTTCACGACAGAAAGCCAGAAGCTCATGCTGGCCATGTGTAAAATAAACATTGCAACAGGATGGCAGAAAGCTGAGAAAAAAAGATTTTTAAACCAGAATTAAACTGGCAAGACCCCTCTTCACAGGATACTGCTCATAAAAGGAGAGCAACAAAACCTTGAAGAACCTTATCAGCTGGCCTTGGTCATCAGACTTGGTCTTTTCGGTCTTAAAGCATAAAGAATTCAGCCTCACATGCCCCTGGTACACCAGGAAGAAAGAACAAGCAAATTTTAAGTGGGAGCACTCTACTGTACAATAATACTTGTAAAGAGTTTAGTGAGTTATGGCAAAATGGCTAAGCTACAGCCTTGAATTGAAAGATTTGCCCTCATTTTTTTTTTCCTGGAAGTAATACAGCATGTATTACTACGAGGCACCAAATTGCCACACTCTTTCTCACCTTTCTTTAGAAACGACTAAACAAAAATGGATGAAAATGAAATCAGCAAATCAGCAGTTATAAAATATTGACACATGCTTTAGGCAAAGATGCAAAATGAAAGAAATAAGTGCTAAGAAATAGCGTGTAGTATACATAAAGAAGCAAATGAAAACCCAGCAGTATATTCTCAACATGCAGCAACTAGCTGAAACAAAGTTATTTTATTTTTAACTTTTTTCCTGCTATTATCCTGCTAAATCTCAGCTCTGTTTCACTTTCTATAGTTGCAATTATTCTCGCTTACCTTTTCTTCTGCCCACTTGCAACTGCCCATTGCAGTGAGGACTACTTCATCTCTTTGAAATCCTATAAAATATACAAGCATTAAATGCAAAGGAAGTAGATCTTCGTTAAGCATTAGGTAAATTATGAATTCTTGAATGCCCACAGTTTGGACATTCTTTTAAGGCACTTACTGTACAAATGGAAATGGAGATGTGCAGCTATAAGATTGCACTGCATAAATCGTCTTTCACTTACCAAATCTTCTTGACATTTCACCTGTCCAACTGTGCTTAAATATCTTTCAAAATGCCATTCCCACCTGCCAAAAAAACAAAATACAGCTGTAGTACAGCTGTATTTGGAAAATATACTCCCCAATAAGACTCCAGTGTTGTTGAGGCTTTGTAACTACACTTGAACTAACTCAATTTTTCGGAGGCTGAATGTACTCCAGAAGTACTAAGAGAAATTGTGACAAAGCAAGCAAAGTTTCCAAATACAAATGACTTTAAGCTCTAAACCCTTTACTGAAGTATTCAAAATGTAATTTATAGAAATGCTCATCAATTTTAGAGTGATGGCATTATTAAAAGCAAATAATAGTGCAGTACTTAAATTGTTTAGTTGCTTTGCATTTTTAATTTTTGAGCCTAAAAACCTACAGATTATAAACCCACAGATTTAGAAACCTACCCACTGGCATCCAGATTTGAAAAATAAAGTGTTGAGAATATCAAGGTCACAGGAAACCAGGAAAGCTGACGTGCCATTTCTTTATCCAAGTTCTGAGCAACACTCCCACAGAAACAGAAGTATATGAATATGTAACCAGAGCAAAGGAGACCAGAAGCCAAAGAAATCCTGAGAGACTGCAACTAAAACCAGTGAGCACATTAAAAGTTGGCTAAAACTGAGCTGAAACAGTTGTGCGTAAGGACAGTGCCATCAGAAAACAGAGCTAAGAAAACTTCCGGGAGGCCTTTCTGTGCCTCTCATAGTGCCCCACACAGCTTGTCTCCCATGAATGTGGGGACCCTCGATGAAGCAGGCAGAGGACACAGTACAGGGAGAATTAATAAAAGGCCCTGAACCTTAGCTGAAGCTGAGGGATGTGCTCTGACAGTCCTGTGTGAGGGAGCTGGAGGACCAAATGTACAGTTATCTGGATGTGAAGTTCATGGTCAGCACAGAAAGTGCACAACTGCAGAGCAGCATGAAGGCAGGAAGGAAAGGTAAAGGGCCTTGTCTGACAGCAGGGACCATTTTCCTGGTCTTCGCCACCCTTGCACATCATGACTGCATAAAAAACTGACAGTCCAATACCTTGACCCAGTTCTTAAGGCACCTGACACCTCAACAGTAGATATGGGCAGTCTAAAATAGCAAGCAGCACCTCGTTCCCCTCTAGGCCACGTTGCCGCTTTCCACGCACACCCTCATCCCATACTTGCAGTCTCCTAAGTGATATCCAGAGCTGTTGGAAGGGAGCTGAAGGAAGGCTTCTCATGCCCTGCACGTGAACATGGCCTTCACAGCTACTGAGGTCCCTGAAGTTCAGCGAAAACAAGGTAGAACAAGTGGTTTATTTACGCCCATCCACATCAACAGGAGAAAACACTGGAATAGAGAGAAGCACCGACGGAAAGAAAAAAAGGAAGGAAAGTCATATAAAATACTCAAAAGTCTACTTCTCCCACAGGAGACCAATTTGTGCCTTTGGTTCACACTTGGACCACTCTTCATTTTACAAAATGAATAAAAGAGTAAGCAGATAACTCATTTAAATTTTATGTATAACCCTTCATACCCTGAAGGGCTAGGAGTATTTTAAACCTTCTGCTCTTCCTCCTCCCCAGCTAGTGCTGAGGTCAAGGCAACAATAATTGTCTTTTTTTTTCCCTTCTTGATTCAAACAGATGAATCTGACAAAGAGGAAAACATGCCCAGAGATAGACAGACATTGCTTAACGGTGGAATCAGAAATATGGAGACTTAAGCCTATCAGTATATTTCCAGAGATGTGGATAATAATAGCAGTTGAGAGCTTTTATAGCTACACAAATCAGTCAAACATTACTTCAGCGGTATTTCAGGAGGGAATTGAGTAAAAAGCTTTTTGCAAAGAGTTAGGGGAGCTCTGTTACACCTGATCTATTTGGTACTGCTTTCAAGTACTGCAACAGCACCTACAAGCCGAAGATAGAAAAGGGATTGCTATCAGGCAAACACAAACTGAATTATAAAAGACAGCAACTCTTCTGGGGCAGCCTAAAACCCCTCCCTCCAAAGATCACACTTTTGGTGACAGGACTGGATGGGGAAACCATACTTGGAAAGAAGCGGATTCGGATGACACAAGACAGTTCAGAGTATGAAAAACCCTCTGACTAGAAGAAAGGTTGTCTACTGAAGTGACAAATCCATGTCTATATTGAAAAAAATGACTCTCTTCAAAACAGAACCTAATTATTGCAGCCACCAGCACAGCACTGAGGACTTAAAGGCCCTGAACAAAGCAGGGTAGCATGTTTTATTTATAAGAAAGCCACACTAAGATTGTTTATTACTTTCAATACTGAGTTCTTATGAAAAAAACTTAGGTTTTATTCACACTGCATGTATTTTGTAATACATTCTAGAATCAGGAAATTCTACAAAAAGTATATCACAGCTCCTAAAACATTGCTCTAACGTGGATGCACCAAGGGTCTCATCTCATTTGGATGCATATGTAGGCAGATTTTATTCAAAGACGAATGTATTTTTGTATGCCTTTTCTTTCTTCTCTCCTGGCTGGTAGAAAAAAAAATGATGCGGGCACACAATTACTAAAACCTTGCAAGGGAGACAGGTCTTGCCCTGGCCTTCACCTTTTTCTCAAGCTGAGAAAGAGCACAGACAGGCTGCCCTTTAGCATGACTTGGCTTCAGCATCACTCTGCAGCCAGCTGCCCATGTAGGCTTGTCGTTGCTTATCCCAGTTCTGCTGCTTCTTCAGTTAAAGACCGCTTAGGTCAAAAATAAACTGGCTGACCAGCAAATGACCTCGCTGAGATCTGAGTTTAGCTTCTGAATCCCTCATATCAATCTATATAACACATGCCTCTTAGGCGGTGCCAGGGTGCTCGCTGATCTTCGTCCCCACATGTGTTCCCAGACAAAGTGACAGCTGCACAGCAAGTTATCCCTATGCCTTTTACTCTCAGCATGCAAAAAGTCTTCAGAAACCGCCGCCGGTGCAGTTTCTGGCTTGTGTCCATTCCCTGTGCTCCCCCTCTGATTTACTGAGGGTATTTGGTGGATTAGCAGCAATATCCAGAAAGAAAAAAATGCCACCCACAAAAGGATAAACAAACAAATAAATCTTGCTTAGCTGGGCTAAGCAGTGAGTTTGCTTATTCCTGCCTCCTTCCAATACTGGACCAGGCAACTTTGCATGAATGCCAGCAAGAAGTTATATTCCCATTTATTTACCCCATTGATTATGAGTTGACCCCATTATTTCTAAAGACGCAGCCACTGTACCTATTGCACCAGCTCCAGACCTGAGGATAAAAAGGGAAATCAAAACTGAAAGCGCTTTGAACAACAAAAAAGACAACAAGTTTGCCTGCCGTTGCCAGCAGACCTAATTTAAAAACTAGCACTAAACATCTAATTGAGGTATACAACACAAATCTTGTAGGATTGTGACAATGTGGCAAATCAGAGAGGATGACAGCTTAACCTGAAGCACCGTGAAACTTAGTCTAACCTGCTGTGGTTAAAATATACCTCAATGCTATTTTCAGGACTCTGAAAGTATATCACAAAAAAAGAAAGAGTCTTTAGCATCCCTAAGAGGAACAGAGTTGTTACTCTAGCTCTTAAATTGCCCAGGCATAAACTCCAACTCAAAATAAATTAAAGGTTGCAACTTTATAGGCAGGATGACTCTGAAAAAGGCGGGACCAAATGTTGAACAAGTTAATTCTACTTCATCTCAGGAGCTGCACTTCCAAAATAACAATAGTGTTCATCCTGATTTTAGGTTTCCTGAAAGCCAATAGAGGTCTTGCTCCTATCCAAAATTGCCAGTTCCTTGACTGCCCTGTCTTAGTCTTTTAAAACTTGGTCTTTTAGAAAAATCTAAGAGAATATTTGCTAAGAACACGGCTTCTCTTGGGTTCTATTTTTTTTCACACATTCTTTGGCTTTCTTAATATTCTAAGTTATGAAAAATGAACAAACTGTCACTTTTGTTTCCTTTTTTTTTTTTTTTTTTTTTTTTTTAAGGTACTTAACATATTGCCCGATCAATGGCCAATGTCAAGATGCATTTGGAAAGGGTTTGGTCATTTAAACTCGACTGTTGTAAATGACAAAATAATAGAAAAAAATAGCACAAAGTGATCCTCTGAGGAAGCAGACAGACAAGAATATTGGCATCTTATACAGTGAATATGAGCTGCAAAAGAATTTCCTACTGAAACAATCAAGATAGATTAGAAGACAAAATACTTTGCTTAAACTAAAGAAAGCAGAACTTTTAGAAAATGAAGTGATGCAGAATACTTACAAAATACTGTAGAATACTAGTTATCAATAATATCTTAGAGCTACTCAAAACATGATCCAACCAAGACAATCTTCCCAAAAGAATACATGATATGGGTAAGAGAGACTAATTATTCCTAAGAGGTGGAATTATGAGCCTTTTTTTTTTTTAAATGAAAACCACAAAGAAGCAACTGAAGGCTGTTCCCAGAAATCATTGCAGGAAAGTATTAACTCAAATCTCACAGCAGAATATCTCTTAAAAAAAAAAAGTTTTATAAACTACCAACAGCCTCCACTGCTGTGTTTTTGCCTTCCCGAATAGCTCAGCTACCAGCATGGGCTCTAGGACACGAGGTTTGATGTGGGTTTTATTTGTTCTACTAGGAATGGATGAGCTTCTCTCTAACATTTCTAACAAAGGGAACCAGTATTTTAGATATAGTTTTTATATATGCATTATGATGTCCTACAGTGTCTCTTCTGTCTCTACAACGCGGGAGCTGTCCTTTATGTATCTCACATCGTGCTTTTGTTTCTCTCCAAGGATCTGATGCATTTTCCTGAGTATTCAGTAGTACAACCTGAGCAGGCAATTTGATCAGAGGAAAGAGAATGAAAATCAAATTAATTTTGCATCAGGTAAAGCAGAGCAAACTACATCCTCTTGTGAAGAAGAAAATAGGATAGATGTCATGCTGTTTCCAAAGCTGTCCCTTAATCTGAGAGCTGATTTAGTGCTTCTGCTAAGTATTTGCACACTAGAAATGGAATCTGAGTAACATTAAAAGGCTGGTAAGCATTCACTCCCACTGTTTAGCGGAGGAGACAGAGCTGAAGGCAGCAGTGGGAGACCCAAATGCTGGCCTCTTGAAGCGCTTTGCTCTTTCACTTTCCACAGAGGCACAATAAAATTTAAAAAGTCCTGTGAGATGAAAAGATACAAAAAAAGCCCTGGCTTCGATAAGTAAAAATAAAACAAAGAGGGGAACATGGATACTAACAGTAGACTTCTTCCAAGTGCTAGAAAATGGGCACACCGTCAAGATAGTAACTTAAAAAGAAATCTAAGTTCAATGGTTAGTACCTTACCTGCCTACATGTATGCCTGGTTCTCCTCTTCCACATTTTCATTACTTCGGCAAGGTTGTGTGTATTTAGGAGCCTTGCCATTATAATTCCCCAGAGAAATAACACAAAATTCAAGTCTATGAGCATGGAAAGAGGCAGAATATTGTGGAAAGCAAGAAACGGGAAACAAACAAACCCCAGGTATTTGTTTTCTCCCACAGCACAACTGATTTAAATATAAGGAAGTATAAACAATGCAGAATGTGTAAACTTTGGGAAGTATAATGAGCCAAATTGCTTCAAATCTTATCTTGGAGGAGCAATAGAATTTGATACCAAAGCTACTAAATACTTCCTCCTTGGTAACAGTAAATATGCGATTAACAGCAAGCAGTTTAGTTCATCTTCTCTATTGTCTAGTGCCACCAGTGGGGTAATTTTCCACAGCCTTTCATTCAGTTTGCTTTTAACTTGCGCTGGAACAATTATAATAAAAATAAACTGGGTACTTTTCCAAAAACGCGCCATTATTCATTTTCTACAGGGATATCCTGGGTCCTATAAACCAGGTGTTGCTATACAGGATTGGAAATAAAAAGCAGCACTTCTGAATTTGTTTAAGAGAGATTATGTACGCTACAGTCCCTCGCCGAATTCATGCAAGAGAGCTTCTTCCCAAAGCTTTAATTGGCACTTAGCTTCCTTTACAACTTGTTCCGCTAGATGACATACACAAAGTACATGCTTGAAGAGCAGCTTAGAGCATTATAAAACCCATCTTTACAGGAAATAAGAACATTTATTTGATAATTGCCATGACAACTTGGCCACGCTGGATTCAAGAACCATTATGTTTTTGCAGTTGCAAAACTGTCAGGCACACAGGGCAGCCAGCAGCTTTTGGAGATGCCTGGAGGTGCTGCTGCGGGTGTCCCACACCTCTGCAGTCCCCATGGCATGGACAGGAGGTGCAGAGCCTCCACCCCCTGTGTGGGGCAGGTTTATCAGCCTGGGATTTCTAGGCTGATCACCCAAATCTGATTACAAGCCCATTTTGAAAGGGAAAAAAAAAAAGGATCGGTTACAGCCCTGAAGGTGCAGGAAGGCTCGAGAACAAGTCAAACTGCATCAACTAGGAAGGACTTATTCAACAAGCCCAAACTATTCCATAGGAACATGTTGGCTGCTGGCTCTTCTTGACAAAAACAGAAGGGAGGCATGATGCACACTTGAAGCTGCACAGATAACGGATGCCTGCTTCCCACAGGTAGGATTCACAGCTCCCAGACATCCAGGAAATAACTGAAATGTAATTTAGTCAGTCTCAGATTAAGCCTGCTTTGCAGGAAACCTGAAAATTTTGACCCTCTGTGATAATTTTGCAGCAATAATTTGATTGAATTTAGTACATCTGCATTTTGGAAATAATTTATTTTTAAGGGATGAGAAAGAAACAGGGAAAAAGTGAAGGAAAATAATATTATTTCATAGAAAGAAGAATTTTCATTTTTAAAAGTATTTTTTCCCTGCCACCATAAAATTCAGGCCCATTGCCATGGAGAAATCAGCTGATCCAATTAGGAAATTTGCATATGCTTTTTTTAAACCGAAGGTGTACAGGAGAAGTGTATATTAATAGGCTAATTTATTTGAAAATCTTTCTTTATGCTGATGATAGCCTACCCGGAACCACTCTCTTCTTACCCCTCTTCTGTTTATCAATCCTGAGGGCAATCAAATCACCGTCTTGCTTGTCAAGCAAGATTTTTTTTTCACAATGAGGTAATTCTCCCATCCATGGCACTTGATGCTGTTTCTAAAAAGCTGCAAGACTATGTAAGTTTAGAGAAAGTCTATGACAAAGTTAAATAATAAAAAGTACTTTTTTTTATTGGCAAATAAGCCTTCGCCCTTTGTAAATCATAAGTGCAGACCGAAAAGCAATTTGCACATGCATACAGTTCAGCAAAATAGAGCCAGCAGGCTGGTACTGCATACCTATCTTGAGCTATGCTTTTCCCTTTTAAGTTCATTCATTGTGACATTTTTTGTTAATGACAGTGAGATGAAGGGATAAATGCAAGCAAGTACAACAAATTATTTCTCCAAAGGCTAGAATTTACACCTCTCAAGACAGTTATGAGCACATATAACCTTTTTTTTAATACACTGAGGACTCTGTAATGACAGAGCAATAATACCCAAGCCTGCAATGCTCGGCATCTTGATATCAGCAAATTTAAACAGGTTCCTTGAAAAATGATCTGCTACCCAAAGCCAACATAGAATCTAAATGTCGCCTCTGACTCTCATCTTTGCAGTATTGTTTCCTGAAGTCCAACGGCTTTTGAATTTCATGAGACCAAAGGAAAGGAATCATAATGTCTGTATCCAAGGCTCCTAGCACACACATACCTACCAGATACCATTAAATAGATACACCACAGCCACAGGCTGCTCTTTGGTTCATCCGAGTGGATTTGCTTAATTCAAGCTGACTACTCAACTGATTAGGCAAAGTCAATTGGATAACACTTGTGTTGGCAGTAATATTTGCCAAGTGGGACAGCAGTATTTTAGGTTAAATCTGAGCATACAGTTACAGTTAGCTGAGACAGTGGAAATACTTGTACAAGAGTTAACAACCAGATCCTGGTTGCTCGTCTGCAATTGTGTGGTTGTCCCATACCAACAACCAGCAGCAGCACAAGGGAACCTCAAGTTAGGAAGGAACTCCCATCTAAAAGAGGGAAAAAAAATCAAAAGTAAGGAAAGAAAAAGTTGGGAAACCACCATTTAATATCATGCTTGGTGAGAAGATGTCACTGGCTCCCTATCAAAGCACCTCCTGGAATAAAAAGGAATCAAACTTGAGACTGCAGTGTTTCTGACATGTTTTAAGTGTTTAGCTGCAACCACTGAGAGCTAGAAAGCATTCAAACTGCTCAAGGGAGAATGTGAAGATGAAAGGAGATATCATTAAAATAATTTTGCATACAAGAGATCAGTGCAAGACAGCTCTGCCTCTAAAAGGAGAGAGCAATTTTGTGATCTTTCAAATCAATTTGGATACTCTCGTCGCTTTTACAGAAAGCTTTCCAGAGAAAATTGAAATGGGAAAGGGTTCTTAGACTTAGAATGATTTAAGATGATGGGACAATGCTCAAATTATACTGTAATATTTGAAGAGCCAATTAGTCTCATTACCAGGCTCTTTTTCCCCACTAGCATTGAATTTTTATAAGTAGCTTTGCAAAAATTACTAGTAATGTCCATTTATCTAATAGCATTATTTCTTAAAGCTTTCAATGACAGTATGAAGAGTAAATTACTCATGAACATGAAAACTAACAATTGTCAGAGGATTTGTTATGATATTAAATTTGAAAACAACTAATGAGATGAGTCCATGAATTCTTGATTGCTCCAAAGAGCTTGTTTCAAACTGGAAACTAGCAAGTTGAGCAAACTGAACTAAATCAAAGATGATTTCTTTTCAAACTCCCATATTTTAAAACTAAGCAGAAACACGTTTTGTGTACGATTGAGCAGTAGAGAGCAGCCACCAGAGAGCTCAAGATTTTATATTAGAAACAGACATTATTTGGTTCTCTCAGCTAGTAGATTGAGCACAGAACTTGAGATTCCTTCTTATGTGCAATTTCAAAAGGATGCAAAATGCCAGTTTGTATAAAATGGATAAATATGTGCAGTGCTAGGAACCCAAAGTTAAAACTTGTCAGTACAGCCACAGTACTCCATCTTAGAGAGAGAGAGATGAAAAAAAAAAAGAAAAAAAAAAAAAAAGGAAAAATTTGGGCAGATGTTAGCCCTCCACCTACAGAATCAAGAAGAAAGGATAGAAGGTGTATAATCAGTCACTGTAATGATGAGCATTATAGTGACTCAGAGAAACTGAGTCACTCTGTGGACCTGGAGCTTTGTCTTCGTCACAGACACACATCTTGGACTCAAGATAATGCACTTGGACTCAAGATCATGCAATGTCAGATACTCTAAGCCATATTAAAAAAGTAAAAATAAAGAGACAACCAACTTGCCTTACTAGAATTAGTAAGCTGCTTTTGAAACTTATATGATTTGTAACAGACCCATTACTTCATTTACTTATATTTCTTGGGTATCATGAAAACCAAATTTTGTAAGCACAGCCTTTGCTTCAGAAGGATGTTGCCGCTCTGGTGGTTTTGATGAAGTAACAGATGCTTTGTCTATGCAAGGACTGTGAACTAAACAGTTATTTTGCATCCCTTTTCTGCCATTTCTTGTGTATGACAAAAACGAAGGAAAAAGCAGGGCAACATCAAGTTCACATAATAGTAGAGGGACATTTGGGAGGTTAAAAGAAAATCAGTCTTGCAAAGAAAAACAAACACGTAGCTACAGATTTGGCAAATAGACAGATCCACTCCTTAATCTGCCAACAGTAATCATGAGTCAAAAAATGTTATTCAAATAAATGCCTGCCTCAAAGATATGCCTCGTGGGTTCAAAAAGTGGCTCACAGCCAGAAATTTGAGTTAGGGCAGAAACTTTTAATACAACAGCAAATCAACCAAATATTTCCTACATATTGAGACCATGGTGATTACAGACAAATAGCTGACAAATATTGGAACATTATTTAATCAATAACTAGTCTTCAGTACTTACTAAGAGAAGCACCGAGGACACTAGTAACACAGCAGAATAAGAAAAAGAGCAGCACAGTTTTTTCAGGTGACTCTTTGGTCACCTGAAAAATGGGCCCTGCAATGGGAAGAAATAGTGCTATCTATGTCTGAAAGACAGGAAATTTAAATACTGAGCCTGAAACAGTGCAGTTTTCAACAGTTTGACAGACATAATTAACTAGTGATGGGCATTTAGTCCAAAAGATCACCAGAACAGACACCTACAGGACACTGCAGTAGCGTAAGAGGTAACTTACAGAACATGAATTGTCAAAAAGAAATTTAAAAAATAATCTGGAACAAGCATGAACCAAACAAAAAAAAAGGCACTTAGAATAATGGGAGCTTGAACATGTGCCTGATGTTTGCCTGTTAGAATTAATCAGCCTAAATTGCTGGAAAGTAAAAAGAAAAACACTTAAATCAATGAGTCAAAATTTGAAGTTAGACTCCTTGAAATGTAGACTCAAGCGCATCCTTCTTGGTCCCCAATAAAGTCATTTTACTTGCCATTTGTCTGTATATAGGAACTTTCTTGACAAATCCAGTGTGAAGTGCAGTTTTGGATCCCAGTCCAGACAACAGAGGAAGCTAACTGGGAAGGGGTCAGTCCTGCAAAAAGTCAAGAGTGGATGAAGATGGCAGTTTCCATAAACACAAAGAAATGAGAATTATGCATCAGAGATTTATAACATAAATAATTCCTCTTCATCTTTGTCTCTTAAGAGCTCTGTTGATGAAGACAAAAAGGTACAAAACCTGTGATCTCTTAAAGCAAAACCCAAAGCAAGCCAAACACCCACATTAAGGTTGCTGAACAGTGATGACATCAGCAGTCAGTCTTTAGTTTTCAGGGCTGATGTTTCTGGTGGAGGAGGAGATGAAGGGCACTGGGAGCAGACGGGGTTTAGCTGACATGAACAGGCATGAGAGATGGTACCTGTCATACAAAACGAAAGTAAAGACATGTTCAGTCCAGGAGAAAATGTTCAGCGGAAAGGGGAAGCAAAGGAACAAAAATCAGGGAGCAGACAACTCTGTGATGGAGTTTGGCCCCAGAAGTAGGCTCGTCCAGACCTCGCACTGTCCAGATTGCTGGAAAGCAAAATCATGAGTCTGGAGAAGACTTCTGACACCAGCATAGAGCAGACTGACAAACGAGCCAAAAAGTAGCAGAGATTTCCTTAGGAGGTCTGGGGCCACATTGCAAATGCCCTAATTCCACCCCTTGTGACAACAAAGAGTGGTCTCCATCTTCAAAACAGACGTAAAATACTGAGCACCAATTTACCTCACAGCAGAAAACAAAGTCAGAATTTTCTTACTGATTTCAAGAGGCTGAAATTCCCCAGCACCAAATGGCATAACCAAATTGACTGTTTGCTGTTTCTGTGGCTGAAAAGGGTACAAAATCAATTCACAAATTAAAGGCAGCACTATCCAGAATCACTAAGATTGATCTTTGACAACTTTAAGTCACCTTCCAGATTCCAATTCCAAATAAATAAAAAGACTTTGGAACAGCAGAAATTAGTAGAGGGAGTGAGAAAAGGAGCAGGTAGGTACCATTTGCATGATGCCCTGATCTCATGGGTGAGAGTGCTATTGTATGGACTTGATTAGACTTCACTATATTCTAATATCACGTTTGCAATTTGTAATAAATGTAGGAGTGTGGCAGCATATTATAAGATTTGGAGAGATTTGGATTTCACAGGAAGAAAAAAGGAACAAGAGCAAATATAATGCATTAACAAAGAGAAATGGCAACTGATACTTAAAATAGAACGAATTAAAGATATGTCCATTAAATATAACTGAGAACCAAGATAATGGGCTTAATATTTAAAATGGATTGGACAAAGAAGGGATGCGCTAATGAAATGAATATATTACTGAAAAATGGTGAGATGCTGAAAATGATGGAAAAAAAGGAATATTATCACTAAACACACGTTTAGAATATCAGAAGAGGCATAGTCTATTTTCAGGATATTTTTGGTGTCTCAGAAATGATTTTTGTATTTATCTAGCATCTGCAACGCGGGTGGCACTGCACAATTACTAATATTGCAAGAAATTCAAATCACGAAGTGGCACGTACAGCAGCACTGCAGCAACGTTGTGTGCCATAGGCTCTCCCTTGTCAATGCTGAAGAATTGTAAGTGACTTCCCAAGTTCACATATAAGATAGCAATTGACTTGAAGCATTTATGCTTTTTGCAGAATGAGGCTAAAAAGGTTATATTCCTTAAATCCTTTATTATCCAGAGCACTTTCCAGTTTAAAACAGGAAACCTGCAGCAAACAATTTCTTGACATTACTCAATGGGCAGCCACCTTTCTGATTCAGCGCAGCACCTTGAGACTTAAAGAAACAGCATATGACTTATGAGATCAGAATCTAAAGATTTCACTGTGTTAACAGTACAACACTGCCACATTTGCTTTTTCTTCAAGCCAGCACTCTAGCATCCCTTTATTCCTATTAACTTTGTGCTTAGCATTTTACAAGATGCCACTCCACTTTGATATCTTTCTCCCCTATCAAGTGTCCCTTATCAAACCTACACATGGCGAAACTGAAATATATATGAAAATATACATATATGAAAATGAAAGATATATCTATTTCATTTTAAATGTTTGTAAAACTGAGACAAATACTGAGTAAGGTAAGACTTTCTTAAACATTTGTAGTGACAAAATTATTTACAGTTAGATTTGAAACCTTCACCTATGAGGATCAGTTACTTTATGCTTGTTGAACAGTTACCACAAATAAGCTTTTACCACAAATAAACTGCTACCGCAATTAGCAAAAGAATTAGGAGGAATAATAACAGCAGTGGAAAGTAAACTGTTAGCATGACCCCAACCCCTTAGTGTAAGTATCCAAATAAAGTGAATTATTTAAGAGAGCCCTTAGTCAGGATTGGGAGGATTTTAAAACAAACACATAGAGCAAAGGCTACTCGTGACAGGCTAAGGCAGCCACTGTGCAAGTCCTAAGCACCTGTATCAGTAAAGCCACACGTTTGTGGTGTGCAGTTTCAGAAAGCTGATCTGAGTCACCGAATTCAGTGATGTTGAAGTTTTGTATTAAGGACAGGTAATGTCATTGTCTGATGCATGCAGCAGACCCCGAGACCTGTCCTACTTAGGTTGTTCTCTGTAACAACTTGCTGAGTTTATAAAGCACTTGCTACAAAGTCTTTTCCAAAAAAAAAAAAAAAAAAAAACCTTGTTTAAAAACAGTTGTGAATCATTTATGACATCCAGCTGCGTGTATGACAAGTACAATTTGCATCTTACCCTGCAGCAAACAAGCACATTACAAGCAACAGGCAGGGAAAGGTTTTCAGGAGCACTATGCTGGACAAATGTGGTTACATGAGAAAAGAGGGGTAGCCTCTTAGAAGGTTAAGCACTTCTGAAAAATCTACTTTTAGACTCCATACTGCAACGCCACAAAGGAAACAAGATAAGAAAAATTGCACTAGTCAGCTTAAAACTGATATAATTGCAGAAACATAGACCAGAGGAAAATTAAAAACATAGCTTATCATCCAAGAAACATCAGCCATGGAAGAGCATGCCAAAATTTATAATTCAACAGTGCCAACACCTTCACAGGACCAGAACAGAGTATTACAAAGGATTTGTTTAAAGCTATACTCAGAGGTTCAGTGGGGCCAGCATCTATTCTATCACAGCCACGAGCTGTAATGCAAGATGATCTCAGATAATAGTTTTGGTTTGTTTCTTTTGTTTGTTTGTTTGTTTGTTTGTTTTGTGCTTGACCAGAATCTATCAGGTGTTGGCTGAACACCAGGGAAACCCCAGATTGCTCTATGCCAACCACTAATACCTGGTAATTCCAATATCCTTGTGCAGAAAAACTGAATTTTACTTGCTGGAAGGATGCTTTAGTAGAACCTTTGTACCTAGAACACCAGCTAAGAAAAATGATTCAGCAGCCTTTTATATATTATCACCTGTGCTACAGACTACAGAGCCAATGATCAATCTTTCCATAAAGATCCTGTGCTAACAACTTAGCCGCTAAATAATTGATTGCTTCAGCTTGTTCGGAGTCTCTCTGCTGATATTTGAGAGAGCTGGACCAGATCCCAACATGAATGGGAACTTGTCCACTAATTAGGCATGAAAAGATTTACTTTAGGAGCAATTCTGCCTAAGTGATGTGTTAAAAGATTAAGGGTCCATTAAAAGAGAGCTGCGTAAGCGACCTATAATCTTATACTGCAACTTTTATACATGTTGGAGACACTCAAGAAAAAAACGAAAAGGACCTTTTAAGGTGATTATATTTTGTACCATGTCTCCTGCCCCGGGTTGCAATGACTGCCAGCTTTTGTTACAGACGATTACGCTAAATGAGGCATGCTTACCAATGTGATTTGAACTTTGCTTAAATTACAAGTCACCCTGCCACCTAAGTCAATTTCCCACCATGACAAAAAGGTTATTTAGGCTTTCAAGTGCATTGGTTTGAAAATTAAAATATCTGAGAGTGCAACAATGATGTAGCCTTGCTCACCTGGGTCTACGAAAGAAATAAGGCATGTGTGTTGGCTGTGCCTTTTCAGCTTGAATAAATACTCCTATCACAAGTCAAAACACAGTACAGCTCCATTGGTTCCTCATGACCATCACTCTGCAAAGTTGAAATGTTCGACATGTAAGTAAGGTTATTTGCAGACCACAAAACATGAACTCTAGTTTTTTGAGCAAATTAGATGCATAATGTACAAAGAGCACACAGCCAACCCAGAGTCACTATAATGTCCTGGATTCTCACAGTGAGATTCATAGGAAATTAAAGGATTTTGTGGATTTTCTTTGGAGTCACTTTGTAACTAATGGAACTAAACATTCATTTGGCTATAAGCAATATTTCTAATGGGATATTGTGGCTATGCAGGTGCAAATTTAACAATCAGTGGGATTTAATGACACACAGGTGTAGGCCCAAGACATAGCTGTCCAGCAAAGTTACTAAATCACATACCAGGAACTAAATAACACAGCACTGTAGGTTGTGCACACCAGGAACTGCAGGATACTCTAGAGCATCTAGTATGGACAGCATAGATAGAAAATCTTTCTTATTTGAAGAAAATCACATCTAACAGTGAGGTGAAAGTGAGCCTGAGGAGCTGGGAAAAACTGACCCAAACATCCTGAAAAAACAACGGTATCTTCAGCCTGTTCTTCCTGGAGGAAGCTCTGCTCCATGACTAGAGAGATTCAGGTCTTGTTTTCCCAGTGCCTTGTTGTTCACCAGTCCTTGCTACCAAATTCTGCACAAAAACACGAAAGATTAAAAGTAGAGATATGTGCTCAGACACCACCAACTGTCCTAGCTTATCTGCAAGACTTTTCTTCCATAACTTCTATGCCTCATTGGTTTTCACATCTTCCCTTGGCCTCCAGATATCTTTTTTTCTGTTCAGTCCATTTTGCTTCCTGTAAGATCAAGATTTCCAGGGCAATCCTTCTAGAAATTCAGTACCAGGATTTATCGTCAAACACAACATTCACCTTGGCTAAACAGGAAAATAAAAGGCACACTCTCACACAAAATCCCATCAAGTTTAAACTTTCTTTTAAAAATGTCACAGCAAGTTAATGATGCTCTACAAAAAATTAACTGAAACCACAGTTCTATATTGAACCTATATTGAAAACTTGTATTAAAAACACAAAACTATAAAATAAATAAAAGATTCTGCCTAGATAAAGTGTACTCCATTTCTTTCTAGTGCATCTTCCTCTGTTTTTAGAGCTGAACTTGCCTTCTTTCTTTCTTTTCTCTAGTTAGGGCTTTTCAAAAATTCCTAGCTCACCTAGGCAGGAGTGGATTTCTTTTTTTAGAAAAACACATTTTCTGAACTGATCACCCAGCCCATTAAGAAATAGACAAGAGTACTGCCAGAATGTCATCCCATGTCATTCCCATGAGCACATCTCCTCATTACCTTTCCATATGCCCTTTAAAAAAATTAACACGCATCTCTATGCTATTTTTCACCTCCACAGGTGTTGCTAGTTTGCCATAACAACAGACCCTTCCTCCTGCTGTGGCTGCTAGAAATATTAACATCCAAACGAAGCTTCACCGCCCATCTGGAGCCCAGCATTTACAGGTGCTCGTCCTTCAGGTTCCAGATGTAGTCTGGACTGTCCACTGTGCTTCATTTTGAAATATTGGAAGTATTTTGAAATATTGAAAACTTGGAAGTATTTGGTAAAATCAGACCTGTAAAGGAAACAAAACGAAACAAAAATGTCATGTATAAGGCACAAGCTGAAAAAAACATGTTCTTGCACCAAGTGTTAGGCTCTGTAAAGACACTAAAAGAAGCAAACACCAAAGGCAGGTGAAAAATACAAACAACTATGTCTACAGGGGTTCAGAATACAGTAGATCTGGCCAATTTCTTTTGTAAGAGCCTGAGTCTATTCTGGCTTTGGACTCGAATATTTTACCAATGTTAAGCATGACCAAATAAGAAACGTATGCAGCTGAGTTCTATAAAAAGCCATGAATGTATGACATCTAGAATGACAGTTTGAAGTTACCCTGTGCATGCAATAGCATGCAATTACATCACTGCATTTAAAGACTACCATAAAATCATTATAAAGATTTCTTCACTAAAATGGCAGCTTTTTGTACCTACATCTTACACCATAGTGGCATCAAACTCACCATTAATTCACTTTTATAGGAGACCATTTCAGAATGACTGACTTCTTCACAACACATTTCTGATGACAACCTGCAATAGGCTTTCTAGCACTTGGTGACCACAAAGGTATTGGGACAGTTATCCAAAATAATAAAAAGTATAATCCCTGCAGTGTTTGTAGTGTTTTTTTCAAGACTAGGAGCGAAATACTCTTGCTACTGAAGTTTTTATTTTTATTTTTTTTAAATCATAAGTGAGAGAATTATCCTCAAGATAATTAGCCTTACAGATGAAGGAAAGAATTGTAAGGAGTTTTTCTTAGGGGAAATAAAAGAAATGATCTGGTGATAGTTAAAATTTTCATTCCGTTACCCAATTTTAGTAGTTCTAAAACGTGTATCACACCTCCTATTTCTACAGATATCTTTTCAAGGACTAGGTCTAGAAAGCAGTAAAAATGCCTGAACATCCAGTTAACAGTCTATGAAAACCAGCTATAAACCTTGCAAAAGAATTGCCCTAACTGTTTTGTTGTCGTAATCTCGCACTGTGAAGAACTGTGTTCAATTCCATTCTCTGCCACGTATTTCCTCAAAGCAGAAAGAAATCAAGTGCATGACTAAATACCAACTAACAATGCCTACTTCTCAAGGGATTCTATTTTGGAAGGCTAATAAAATTTATGAGTTACACAAATGCTACAGTTGGCCTTCACTGCCAAGTTCTCAAAATAGGTAAATCAATACCTGAGATAAGGAGACCTATAACACCTGAAACAGCTGCACCGCTTCATAAGCTCAAGGAGAAATGACTAAATAAGCAGCTGAGAAGGCTAATTTACTTTTCCAACAAAAACAGCTTTTTTTTTTCTCCTACTTATGAGAAACACAGGAAAACTACAGTGCGTGTTCACAGCAAGACGATCAAACATTCACATACAGAAAACTCACAAAACTTCCCCTATTACCTTCTTTTTTTGTACCCAATGACATCGCAACATGCTGTTATTACACACATTACTAAAACAAAGTCACGCAGAACAGTCTGGATCCAACTGTTGCTGCTGCCCACTGCCCTCTATCATGAGAGCTTATTACATCAACAGACTCGTTATATATTTGGAAGAGAAAAGCTATCAGAGGCAATATAAAACAAAAACACATAAAAAGCACATAGGAAGTCCTCGTTCAGGTGTGCTGCAGCACAGGAAGCGCAGCAGGGCAGAAAGAGAGAAAGAGCAACCCTGGAGGAGACGCTGTGAGCTCTGCTGCAGCTGTGGTTCACCATCCTTCAAAACCACACTATGCAAGCGTCACACTCAACACTTGTTTTTTTTTTCCCCCAACACACCTGAAAAGTTTATTATTTTATTTTATTTTATTTTATTTTATTTTATTTTATTTTATTTTATTTTATTTTATTTTATTTTATTTTATGTTTATAACATGAAGATGCTTGACCCCACTTCTTATTTTTCTTTATCTTTTGATGCAGGTATTTCCAGGGGGTCATTATAAAAGTACAGAGGACTCAGTTTTCTCCTCTGCTTTACAGGGGCAAGAAAAAAAGATGTAAGAAAGAGTGCGGCTCTGCTGTCCTATAGATGTACCTTTGGCATCTCTTTTCCTGTGGGAAAAGGTCTGGCACAGGTCTTTCACTCCACTTGTTTCTCCCTCACCAATCAGGATAGGATGACCCAACTTTTAAGTAAGAAGGGTTAGTAGTCAGAGTGCTGACCCCAAAACCAAAGACCATGCACTTTCACTCTGATCAGTTCTTGCTGCTTTAATAAATGTTTAGGGTCTCTAAATAAAAGTTTGAGTTAGATGCTTATTATGACATTTATGAGAGGGGCAGCAGGGGCAGACGAAAGCAGGGGGCTCTCATTAGAGCTGCTGTTCACCACATGGCACCAGGACCCACAGGACAGAGGTGACAGTGTCATCTTGATTTTCAGATATCAGCAAGTGACTTCACACAACAAACTGATCTTTCTATAAAAAGAAAATTCTAGAAAACATAGAGAGTGATTTCTGAATGAAGATCGTACTTCACAGACATACTCCCTAAAGGAAGGAAAAAAAAAAGACATTTTGATGTGTTGAATTTCAATTTTCCTAAATATGTTTTTATAGATTTATTATTCAAAACAATATAAACAGATTATTTAGAGACATCATTCATTTAAATATCTAAGAGCTTTAAATTTGATTGGATTGAAAGGATACTTAAAGCTTTACTGAAAGCATTTGTGGGACAATTTAAAAAAAATAAACTATCTCATTAAGGCCTCCTTTCTCATAAAATGTTTGAAAAGACTGCACATGTTGCTGCATTTTCTTTGTTAGTGAATAATATGAAATCTTTCCCTATTCACATGCAATAAAATTAGAAAAGAGCCAATTCCTTTCACATAGCTTGTTGTCAAGACGTTATGCTATTTTAAAAAGACAGAAGTGCTTTTATAGCACGCTCAGATTAAATCTGCAGTACTAGCGCTGTTTCGTTCATGATAATTTGAGGATAAACACAGCTCGTAGAAGGAGAAAGATTGTTTCAGACCCAGGTAGTTATCTATTCTTCATCGCTAGATCAGCTGGAAGCTATATCCATATGATGCAAGACTAAAAACAGGCAGCATTCTTCTGAAAATCTTCAGTGGCAAAGAAAGACACTTCTGATATATACCTTAGACACAGCCAGAAAATAAGAATTCGAGGGCTTCATCTCCATTATTAGCAGTGACTGTAAATGAAAGTGTGTGTTAGGTAACAGACTAGTTTCTTTTCGCTATTCATGATTACATAACTGTCTCCCATTTAGTTTTTGGAGTCTTCCATAAAGTGAGCCACTATTTAAAAATCAATCCAAGGCCTCTGGTTTAAAGGGGTTTAAAAGCAAACCCTTAGACTTCAGTCTCTTGTCACAGAGTCTAATCATCTCGGACCCTCTTCTCCATTCGGAAAAGCTTCCAGAACAAATAAAATCATCTTCTTCCTCTGAAACACAAATAAACTGCTTATTCACTGAATTGTTCCTTTCAGATGCTCGTGAAATAATACTTGCACAATGGCCAGTTTCAGAAACATACAGATTTTTCTTTGTGTTATTGTTACTCATGATACTTCAGAATAAGCACATAGGAGAACTCAAGTGTATATTATTACTTGTTCTACTTCAGAACACATTTCCTCTCCTCAGCTATCTCAGTCCAGCTAACACAAACACCTCTCTCTGGCCCAAAACTGGGCTGTAGCCACTAGCAGATTCAAGATACTGGATCTCAGAAACAAATTGACCAACTCCAGTGCCCTGATTTATTTTCTACCCAAATCAGGATCAATATTAATATCAATTTTTGCATAAAACTATAAATATAAATATTTATATAAAAAATATACAAACTATAAGGAAACACAAGAGCAAGTGGCTTGTCGTTAATGAGATCAGCAGTTTGGTAATGTCAAAATGAAAAACTAGACGGAGATTCACTGCTCTGTCACAAAATACCACCACTGCAAACTCACATGCTCTTTGGCAGCTGTTGCTTTTTATTACAGAACCAATAGATCCGGATGCTCTACTTGACCCGGTGTGCGCAGGGGGGGTTGGACTAGATGATCTCCAAAGGTCCTTTCCAGCCTTAACGATTCTATGAGTCTATGTACTGATAGCTACAGAAGGTAGTGAAGAGCTCAGCTTCCAGGGAAGATGCACTTGCTAGATGTCTTTCAAAGAATTAAATACAGAGTGCTGGCTTGCAAGAATACCTGGCAATGTCATCCCGGGAAGAGTTTATGTGTGCATCAGTGTGTTTAAAAACACCAAGACATAGACTTGGCATTTTCTACTTGGCAGCAACAACCAAAATACCTTCGATACCTTCTAAGGCTATTTAGCTACTCAGAAAAAAAAAAAAAAAAGTAAATAGTGTCCAAAAAAAAAAAAAAAAAAAAAGACAGATGCATCAAAAGTACACCAGAAAAAAGTATGCCAGAAACATTTTCTGAAAGCTAAGAATTCCCTGCCTGCAATATTCTACTTACTTTTCTTGAGAGAAATAAGCTATAAAACTAGAGCATTCTTGTACTGGAACACTAATGCTATCCTTATGTCAACTTGCAAAACACAGTGGCGAAATTATGCACATACATGCCACATAGTCTTCAAACCAATGAACGTTGCCACCATTACACTCACTTGCTCACTTGTAAAAAACCTTTTAGGAAATATCTACTTGTGACTACGTAAAGGAAATGCACGACACTACCCAGAAATATAGTTCGTGTGTTGACTCTTTTCTCATGAGCAGATGACAGCATTGAGTTGGGTCTTAAAAATACTGAATTTACAGAATAAAAGACCTTATCCAAATAACTGATGACTAACAGTCATTCTTCACCTGGCCTAATAACAATATCAGGACTGGGAATTTAGGTAGCACAGTTAAATAACAAATAGTATAAGGACTTTATGTTTAAATCATATTTTAATCAAAATTTTAGATATTTTAAGGAAATGAATATTTCCTGCAAGCTTCTTTTCTTATTAGCTTCAAAATAAAAGTTCATATATACTCACTTTTTCAGTGTTATTTGGAGTCTCTAACTGCAGCTGTTCCTCAGCTTTCCATGGCACTAACTACCTGTCACAATGAAGCTTGCAAGTTCAGATCAAAAAGTGCTTTCAAGGACTCTTTTGACTCATCACTGTCTGTGGCTTAAGCAAAAGTTTATCTTAAGTGGCTATCTACGAGAATATGGAAGTTCCAGATTTAATTCTTACTAGTGTGCTATTTAAAGGAAAAAGCAATTTTCACAGCATCAGCAAGAGGGTGATTTTGTTGCTAGATTTTCACCTTTTTTTTTTTTTCCCCTGCCAAAAATCCCAACAAGTATTGATAAACCTAAAAGGCAACACTGGAACTCTCAAGCAAGCTAAATCTACAAACTAATGAAATGTGAGCTCTGGAGAGCTGGCAATGCAGCAGTCAGGGAGAACACTGTAACCTTAAACAATTTAGGCGCGTCATGAAAAATGCCATAAAACTGCAAAAACGTAGAAGATTTTTAGGCAGGTATTCAGCAGGGAACTGAATCTGGCTTGGACACTGATTAGTATCTGACTTTTTGAGAATAACAAGAACTATTCAATGTTTTTCTTAGAGCAGGCTTTATTGAGTCTTTTTAATCACAGATTTAAGAGTAAGTGCAGTGCTTTGGACCTCTGGCTGCTTCCTGACATGTGGTGGTGCTACTGCTTAAAGCAAGCCAGATAGGATTTTATAAAGATTGATTTCACAATTTATTCCTCCAAGAAAATGCACAGTCATCTTAGAAGCAACAACAACAACAACAAAGACAATCCCTCAATCTAATATTATTTTTGTTTTCTAGCAAAATAACATACAAATGTTCTTTACTGATCTAAGCATATTTGTGCTTTTAATAAATGACTCTACATATATGGCACTGCATTAGTTTAAAGAAAATTCATCTTAGCTGTGCAGTTGAGCACTTATGTAACTAGCTTTTTAGAGGTTATGTCACATCCATCAGCCAAAAAGCACAAGAGAAAGGAGCCCACCACTACCCTTATTGAAAAAAAAAAAGAAAAGAAAAAAAAAGAGTGAGGGAATTAATACAGAGTTTAGTCTTTTGGTTTAATTTTCCTTCAACCTCACTAAAAAGAACTAATAAAATATTCTAATGTGCTAGTGTACCTTCAATTTTCTCCCATTTACTCTAGTTATTTTCTACTTATGACCACATTTCATTTCATTCCAAGCAGTGCAGAAAGAAAACTTGCCCTGACACCCCTTTCTAACCTGATGAGTTATGTGAATGCTGGCCTCCGTTCAAGGCTGCAGCTGAAGCTCCTGGCAGTGACGGAAGCAAAGAATATCAACAGAAGAAAAACAGAGGAGCATAAGCGAGGGCAGTCGTTTCTGAGATATCTCAGGATTGTATAAAGATTTGTGCAAAAAATTTCCCCGTATAACAATAATAACAATAAAAAAAAATGTTTGGGTCTTTATGCTGTGTCTTTACTGTCAGAAACCTTCTGTGGTAGGAGGATTAGACCAGCTCAACTCCACTTAATAGCAGGATCGACTGCCAGAACAAACTTGAGAAGGCTCAGCCCTGTGCAGCAGACAGCCCTCTTCCATCAGTGACGGAAAAGAAAGGTCAGATGAGACTGGCGCACCTGAAAAAAAAAAAAAGAAAATCAAAGACCTTTTTTCTGCAAGGAAGCTGAACTGACAACACATTAACGTGGGTACTGGCACACTGCTGATGCCCAGGAGTACGTTTATGCACCCAAATACAAAATACACTATTTTGCATCCATTTGATCCTTTTATTTGAAGCATGGAGACAGTCTAAAGGGGAAAAAGAAAAAGAATAAAAAAAGGGTTCCTAAAAGACAAGATGCATTTGACTGTGGGATAGTTTTCAAAGTGGAACGAAAATGTCATCACCTGACATTTCCAAAGCAGAGTTTTCAACTCCTGAGACAGCATGCAGGCAAGAGTGTTAAATAGTAGAGCTGGCCACAGACCAGTGCGCTCACTCTCCATCTGTTTACCTGGGGCAATTAACATGACTTCCTCTATCAAGGCGGGCTTACTGTGCTTACCCATATATATATGTCAAGTCTGGTAGCTCTCAAGTCTCTGAGACTTAGCAGAGCAAAGTTAGTGACAGGGCGGTCTCTAAGCTGAGAAATGAATCATTCTGACCCATACATTCTAACAAAAGTTTAATTGAAAAGTTCTTTGAAACAGAGAACTATATTCTCCCCTGTGATAGAGGAGAAGCAGAATTCACACAACTGAAAATCCAACTTGAGTCTCCCTCTGGGCTGTCTTCGTGTATGTTTTTTTTCTCTCTCCTCCTTTCCTGCACTATTGCTAAATTTATGATGGGGAAAGAAGCTCTCTCTCTCTCTCTCCTGCAAATCTATCTTATTATATTCTATTTCTAGAAATTACTCTGTGGACTCTATGGATACGGTATGGACTCTACAGATGACAGGAGTCATTGCTGTTTCAAAGGTAAAACTAAACAGCCCCTTAGCAGAAGGAGTCTGAGCTAGAAGAGATGCACACAAGAACATCCATGACAGCCTCCCCTCAGGAAAACCATGGGTGAAGGACCCAGCAGTGGGCACTGAGTCCATCCCCTCTAAGGATGAGGGGAGCAGCGGTAGGGATTGCCTTGGCTTCCTTCCCCACATGCTGTCCTGCGCCTCATGTAGGAGATGGCACTGGTGGTAATGAGGAGGAACAACCAGCCTTGTCCAGGGGCAATGGCAAGAGGGAGCAGCTTGGGACTCAGCACGCGCATGGACCACAGCGTGGTCATCTGGCACATCAACACACACATCAAATGAGCGATTTGGGCAGCAACCACGGTGCCTGTCCTGTGCTGGCTTTGTGCTCTAGCTAACGGGTGCAAGGGAAAGGAGACTCCTGAGTAAAACTCTAATTTAAAGAAAAAAGTAAGAAAAAAAAAGATACAACCCCCTAAAAGCATTAGTTTTCTCCTCAACAAGACACAGGCAGGAGTGAAATAAAGCCTTTCCACAGAAGAAATGTCATTTCAACTTCAAAGCCTTCTGTATCCTTTTGTAGCAAGCTAAGTGACACTGAAAGCCCCACAGCAAATGGAGCTGACCAACAGCAGTGAGGCCTGTGTGTCCTTCATGAGCCTTACAGAATTAAGTTGTCTTTCAGGCAAGTTTGCTAGTTTTTTTTTTTCTTTTTCTTTCTCTCTGTTTTATCCTGCCTAGCAAGGTCTTAATGCAATATCTGTTTACTACAATTCTCCAGGAGGCACAATGTTCCTTGGCTTTTATCCAAACCATTTAGTTCACATACATATTGGAAAAAGCTGTCATGTCAGCAGCTAAGGTTGATATCAAGAGAGACAATAAGAGGATTAAGAGGTGGAAAGCTTCGGAATGCAAGCTACTGAATATTTCAAGAGAAATGAAGCTGAGAATGCTACTGATGCGAGGGGAAGGTCAGAAAGCTCCAACACATCAGGGACAGTTAAGAAATAATAAAATAGCCATTAAGCATTCCTGAGGTTGATTTTCCACTGTTAGAATTCTTGTATTTCAATCTGATTTCTGTATCAGCATTGAGCACTTCACTGAACATATATCACTGACACGGAGCACTTGCAGAGGGAATTCTTTGGGATACATCTGCAGCATCAAAACCTAGGTATGATCTGACATTCAAGAGTGCTTCAGAGGCTGATGCTTTGTCAGTTAATTGCTCATTTTTATTAACACCTGAGTGCTACTGATGTAGATGGAATTGTACATCTCCAGCTAACAGACTTTGATGGAAGATCTTTAAGCTAAATTTCACAAAGACTGACTTTTTGTCACAGTTCCCCCTTCCTATTTGAAGCCTCTAATGATGTGGTTAAGTAGATCTTGTCACAGGCCTTCCCGTTGTATCTCACTATCATGCAAACCATGTATTGTGGAGGGAAGGGAGAGGGGCATGGAAACATTTTATAGGACATAACAAATATTGAGCAGCAAAGGGACCAGATAAATATTAGCCTGAGTGCATTCTGCAGCCTCGTCAATGGCAAGCAGCAAGGCACAGTGAGAATCTCTCTTTAATTGCTTCATTCCACACTTCAGTAATCTCACCTATAAGCCTCAAGACACAGCTTGCCAATGGGCAATTCAAAGGACATTATTTTCTTGCAAAGTAGAAAGGAGCTTTAGTATTACACTACCCTTTAACTCACAAAGTACATCCAAAATGATCCTTCCCTCCTTCCATGATCTCCAACCTACAAGGAAGGCATTCAGAGACTTGGACAACATATTTTATAGTATAAATCCATATCTCTGAGCTCATGAGGCACACTGATGAATTAATACCTTGTAAATATTCAGTGCCTGTTTTATCATGCTTTTGTGACATGCTTTACTTCCTGGAAGCATTCAGGCATAAGAAATTTTTTTCCCACCTCCACTTTTAAAATAAAGAGATTCTGTTATAAAAGTTGAAAAATGCTGGCCATTTCCTTTCATCTTGACATAGTATTTCAGTTTTTCATCCAGGCACTTTATATTATAAAAATGCTTGAATACAAAGAATAATTTTCTAGCCCCAATAACTGTACAAAAGACTGATTTATGTCTTAGTCTTATGACTGTTTTATGTCAAAAGACTGTCTTTATGTCTTTATATCTTTTGATTAAAAATAAAATTTCTAGTATTAAATTGAGAATTACTCGAAAAAATTAACAATTATTACATCTAGAAATGACCATTTTCCCCATATACAACTATTGAGCTATTGTGGCTTAACATTATGAAATAACTTCTATCCTTGAAAGATATTTTAAAGCATGAGTCCTATTAAATAAATAATAATAATAATAATAAAAGAGTAAATCTGTATGTGTGGCAAGAGTGTGTTGTAGAAAGTGCATACTCTATGGTCACTGGAGATGGTAAATTCGGCCATCCAGAAGTACTTCTTTGAGGAATAGTGTTGGGAAAAAAAAAAGTTAAATCAACATTAACTGGCAGCTGAAAGCTGGGTCTTCCATAAACTAGTTGGAGCAACCATCAGGTTTTTTTTTTAATGAAACACTTAATTGCAATACATTTGTTTAATAAGAAAGTATTTTCTGTTTGAAGTAAATGTTTTCTGTTGAAGTAAATGTTAGTTGCAACATAATATTTTGCATTTAGAAGTGCTGGATCAAGACTATGGTCTACTAGTTACCATGAGAGAAACATAAACTTTCTACCCCTACAATAGATAGCAAACCATAAATTCAGGCATGAAGATCATAGACTTCAGTCTATGTTTCCTTGTTGCCACCTCAGCTTTAGATAGCTTACCAGTTTTAGTGCTTGTTAAATAGTGTATTTCTTTCAAGCAATCATTTTAATGACTTGTCATTAATTTTTGTTCTCTTTTCCTGTGACATAGGGTGTATGGCTTTAATATTTTCTAGAGAGGGAGTAGCCCCAGACATCAGTCAATGCTGTAGTAGTAGAGGGAATACAACAATATAGGTTTGGTTCTGTGAAACTCTTCCTCTCATTAGCAAACAACAAGCAACTGAAAAAATGAAATACTCAAATATTCCAACTGCTTCTTTCAGATCATATTTCATTTACCATCCTCCTTAGCATCCTTCCTCAGTCAGGCAGTCACTGCAAATTCCACTAAAATGAAAAATACTTGGTTCTTGGTGAACACTTTTAAGAACAAGAAGCAATGAGCAATAGCAAATTAACTGTGTTGTGTACAGAACATAAGTGGTGCCCTCAGTTTCATCCTGACATCCCGAGTCAGGTGAAAGCAGCTCTGCCTGATGACTCATATACAAGACACAATTGCAAAGGGTTCTTCTAAGGACTTCTAAACACTGAAATGCTGACCGATGCACCTAGGCTCTTGATCACATGACATCTTAATCTGTCATCTACATTATATTCTGCACATTTATTTCCAATATATTAAGTGGTAAAACAACTGTCAGGGCTCTTTTCTACTGAGATATAAGGCGGTCTAAGAGATATATCTTTTGAATCTAGTGAAAAAACAAAACATTTTGTAGTACGATGACAGCATGATCTATGAAGAGTGAGAGCTATGCTGACACATATATTTGCAATTAGTAAGATCACCCTTGGCTTCACACCTGTGTAACTCCAGTCCTAGTGGATCTATCCCTGATTTACTACTGTAATGAGATTTAATACCAGACCTTTTCTTCCAACTGCACATAAGGATCAGTTCATCCCACATTCAGTAACAGCAGGTGACAGGAGGATTGAAGCCAGATTAACAGACGGACTCCACAGAACAAGGATTTAACTCAACTGTGTTAAATACACCTGTGGCAGAAGTCACACCAATAGCAGTTAATTCCTGCTGCAGCCTGCAAGAGCCCTAGCAATGGTCCTCATATTGCTCCAGTGACAGAATTTGTCATATTTTTCATCTGGACACTAACTTTCCCAGTTTTATGAGAATATGGGCTATGGTTTGACCCTTAATCCTATACGTCAAAGCCAATACTTTTGGCTGAACATTATTCAGCTTTTAGAAAGAACTAATAAAAATTGACTTTTCCACAAGTTAAAACATTTGTTTGCTTGTAAATGTTAGAAACCAGTGCATGATGTAAATGGAAAGAGGATGACAGCACAAGACACTCCCAACAGCTTTACTGTCTTAGCAAGGAAACCACATGCACACGTCCTCCCTGTAAGGGCTCGTGTAAGAGAAAACTGGATCATCGGGTCCTGTCCTCACCAGTTCAGTCCAGCTTCATGAATGTTGTCCCAAACTGATGCAGGGCTGGCAGCAATTTATATTAAATTCAGGAAGAGAGAAGCCATAAATAATTCTGCATTTCAAACTACTTTAAACCACGCCAGTCACACCTACCCCAGCTCCCACAGAACTGCTGGCAGAAAGGAAGGAAAAATACACAGGGCATTCTGGATGTAGCCTCCTACTACACCAAGAGGAGCCTTTACTTTGCAGCCCCTGCTGCTCTGTCGTGGGTAAGGAGTGATAGATTAGAACGGCTCCAAGAATTGTCAGCTAATATCTACAGGGTGGCAGGAGCAGACAGCAGCGACCCGTCCTGAATGCTGTGACAATTTCTGGCTGCCACACGAGAACCGCAGGTTATGCTACCGCAGGGGATTTTAAAGCAGAAATCTGAAGTGAAAAATAAGAAAGCCCCAAGACTGCATAATCTTTCTGCACGGTAGGAAGTGAGGGTTCAGAAGATAAGTAGTGACAGCTTCTTAGAGGTTTTGCACATTGCTCCAGCTCCTTGTACAGTCTTATGCCAGCAAGTTACACTGGGGCGGCCGCGCTCAGGTGAGCGGAGAGCAAGGCCAGCATCAGAGAGTTATCAATGGTGCTGACTGAGCTGGCCACGCATTTACACCCTTGGACCTACACCCGAGTTCAGTGATAAAGGCAAAAAAATCTTCCAGGCAATCCAGGTGCTTGTAGCTCTTCTAACTTTGTTTACTGAGGACATCAATTATTCTCAGAAAATAGGACCCTTAATAGATACAAAACTAGGCATAATGTCAAGCAAAACAAAGTTGCTGAAAACATAGGCTAATGCATATGACACAGTAAACGCTAAGGAGGACATCAGAAGACTATTTACTAAAGCCTGGCCAACAAAAGAGATGTGATGTTTCTTAGACATTACAGTCATGTCTGAGCTTGAACTTCCCTTGGCAAATGAGGAGCACATTCAAAGCAACAATTACTTAAGCTTCCAGGCCACTCCACTGAATTTTGGCAATCCTTGCCAGGGTGCATTGGCCACTGCTGCACACGACTGAACCAGAGCTGTGCCCCAATGGGTTGGTTGCAACTAACAGTGAAGGAGATGCTTTGTGGTTGCAATACAAAGCACCTGTGCATGAAGAAAAGCTGAGGTTGACCTTAAACAGCCTCTGTCGCTGGAGCAGGTGACTCTATTGCCTGCTACCTTGAGGCACTTTTCTGGGGCAAAGCCCTCTGTAGGCACCAGCACTGGGGTGGCATGAGGGCAAGCTCCTGGCCTCACCATGGCAGGCTGCTCCCACCTCCTGCAGTCCTGCAAACCAAGGGGTATTTGCCCTTGAAAGAAAAAAAAAAAGAAAAAAAAAAAGAGTATTATCCGGTGCAGTTCTGGGAAAACATGCCAGGATACCTTTCCTCCCTGTCAAGAGAGCTTGTGAGCCTGTGCTTAGAAAGATACAAAGATGAACAGAAGAAAAGAGTTTGAGCACAAAATCAGGCAGATTGACGGTGCTTTTCTGCACAGGCGAATGTGGGCTCAGCACGAGCTGTAACCAACTGGAATAAAAAGCCTGAACTAAAATACACTTCCAAGCCAGAAAGTGTAAAACGCACAATCTTGCTGTGGCAAACATCTTAGCATATGACAGCAAACTGACTTCAAAACATGCTAGGCATTTGAAGTAGGAGCTAATAAAAGGCCTGTTAACTTACTCATATTAGATTTCCCCATTGCTCCCAATTCAATTCTGCTGCACGCAGAGGTACATAATTGCCTTTACACCATCACCTTAGGAAAGCAGGGGAGAACAAACCCTCCAGTGGCAGGAACATTCTGGAAAGACAGGTGGTTGACATGAGCATCCTAGCACAGCCCTGGTGGCTTCAGAGAGGCATCTGTGCCTGCACCGCTAGAGGCAGCTGGGGCCAGAGCACTGCCCCCAGCTCACATGTCGATACCTGACTCCAATGCTGAGCTCCCAGCATTTAAAAGCTAGCTATGAACCTAAAGGTATTGAAAATCCATTAAGAAACATTAAAGATTAAGCTTTTGTTGTGTTCTTAATGTATAGGCTCTTGAAGGGCACTGCTCCATTTTGCCTATGCACTGCATCCTTGCTCAGTTTAGCTAGTCCAAATCATGGAGAGGATGGCAAACATAATGCTAAGACAGCATGAAAAAGTTCTCAGGCTCTTTAGACTGCTAATACAGTCTGTGACTGTCATTTATAGTAGATTGCCCCCAGGATGGCCTACAAAATTTTGTACATGTTTTTATTGCTCTGTTTTGAGAAAGAAACCTTCCATACCCTGCATGTTTTATGTCCTCCTAAAAATACTTGCACTTATCTCATCTGCATTCCAAAAAGATATCGCAGCGACAAAACAGATATTTTCAAACTCTTAAAAAAATAAAGTTATGTTCAAGGGTGGTGTAACAGATGCACTTAAGTCAAAGGTATCTTGGAGCTGAACAATGAGAATTGGTAAACATTAGACACGCTGAAACAAATGAGGTGTTTGATATTAAATCAACACAGAAGATGATGATTTTGCACAGATACATAGCACTTTGCAAAGGATGAGAGGCTGTCTTTATATTTAAATGGCAAAACTGGACCAAAATAGTTATGTTTCTTGTTGCGTGACACAGGTACAGGCATGAAACAGATGCCAATGAAGGAAACAAATGTGGTATTTTCGAATTTCGAATGACCTCAAACTGTTCAACTGTTCGAATGATCAAGCTTTCTGTACCCTAACCCAGTGTTTGGCTTCCTATATCTGTTTGTCCTTTCCAAATAACTTCACCATCTGTTAGCTGATCTCAATGAACTCAAAACAGCAAACAATCTTAAAGACAGGTAACTCCTCTGTATTTCAGATGTTTTATAAATTAGCTATTGTTCAACTACTTCATTAGTCAAAAAAGCCTTGAAAAATTATTCCAGGACACAGAGACCACATTACAAAGCCAATGGTCATTATCTTACCTAGTATGCTTTTGTGACGGGCCCTGTTTCTTTTGTTCCGCTTCTTTCTAAAACTGTCCTAGCCATAATCAGCTACAGTTTTATTTTTTTACTCCTTTTCTTAAAAGAAAACAAAATATATGGTATATATAGACCATACACACTGACATATACACCAGTAGAAGCAGAACATAGACCTTTGTTTAGGACAAGAGAAAATAGCCTCAAGTTGCACCAAGGAATGTTCAGGTTAGATAACAGGAAAAAAATGATGGAGTGGTGGAGCATTGGAACAGACTGCCCAGGGAAGTGGTGGAGTCACCTTCTCTGGCAGTGTTCAAGAAAGGTGCAGATCAGGCACTTAGAGACATGGCTTAACAGGCATGGTGGTGGTGATGGGTTTACAGTTGGACTCGATGATCTTGAAGGTCTTTTCCAACTGCAATGATTCTGTGATTCTTTCCCCTGAAATGGTGATTTACTGGCTAAAATTACTGAAAGGTAAAAGAAAAAATGTTCTGATCTTTTCCTAACTTAGAGTTCTGCTGTTTGAAGACTAACTTGCACCTCATTGATAAAGCCAGTACCATTTAAGATTGTCTGACATATCCTTTTATACATTCACACTTTCACTTGGTTGTAACTTAAACTTTTATCGTTTCATCTGATTTTTTTCTTAACATGTCAGGTGTCTGCCTCAGGCTGAAATTTTTTGGAAACATTTCAGCCAATATCTCAGCTATTTCTGCAAATGAGACAAGGACATGTTGCAGGGGGAGGTGTTTAACTTGTATTGAATATTCTGGTGACAACTCCTTTGAATAAACTTTCCATGCGTTAAAGTAGAGAACAGAAATTTGACAAGAGAGGAAGAGTATCTTATGAGAGTGATATGATGATTCATCTCTCCATATGAAGATTTGAGCCATTGGGCCAAGTCACACATCTTCCAATAAAAGTGCAGTCTGCATGTCTGTTAGGGATTAACAGCTAAAATTCTATATTCAATAAACACGGAACATTCAGCTTTCCATGATTTTTAGTGATGTCCAGCTTGCCTATATAATGCCCTCAAAGAACAGCTAAGAACACATCTGTCTCCAAAAAGCTTTTTGAGACTGAATATACTTATTTCTTTCATTAGAGGGCCAGGAAAGGACACTGGCTTCCTGAGCAGAAGGGAGATAACAGGATTTGGGGAGAAGACTGGCAGGATGTGATCCTGACAGCTCTATGATTACTTGGAAGTGATAAGCAGGACTCAAGTTAGAAGAAGAAAGAGCTTGGGTGAGAAATGGCACTACGAAGACACTTCCTATACAAAGGACTAATAAATTATTCGATAAGAAGTTGTTTATCGTTAAAGGCACAGTTCCATTTCATGGCAAATGGCAGGGCATACAGCAAGAGGGAAGACAAATCTTGGAAGAAAAGAGAGTTAGGCAGGCTATACAAGAAAGACCGGGAAGGTAGGATGGCAGGATAACACCAATGAGGTACATCATGGACCTGACTGTTCAAAGGGACTTACTATCTCTAGTTTGCCTCCTTCCCAAATCTTGTTGTATCATCATCATCCTCAAAGGTGGTCTACCCTCCAGCAGAGTAAGCCTTGCACTCCTTTGAGTTTGGAGCCTGGTCCTAGGCACTGCAGCATCTCAGCCATGTTTTGTGGCACCACAACAGGACTTTCAATTGTAGTAGTAACATTTAATTCAGAGATGGGGAAAGTGGATCCAAACATTCCAAGTTCAGCTGATAAACACTTCGGGTTAATGGGCTTCCAGAGCTTCGGGTTAATGGGCAGAGCAGCTGCCTCCAAGCATAATTTACTAGAGGTTTTTTATTTTTATTTTATATTATACATATATATAAGTATTTAAGAACAATGATAAAATAATATTTGATAAATGTCTTATTTCAAAGTCAGGAATTCTACTATGAAGCCTGTTCAAACATTTCCCCTCCTCCCTCCTGTCTATCCTTATATGATGATAACAATGATAGGGCTCTATAATTACACAATTAAATGCTATTTTAATTCCCAGCAAACTTTTGGTTGTCCTTAACCTAAGCAGGAAATACTCCTACCCTGCCCAAGAGCCTGGAGTCTGGTCCCTGGAACCTGTAAAGTCAACAAGGTCTAATTCTCCAGCAGAAAGGTCTTTGAGTGAATGTACACTTGAGCTCATGAACTGCAGATCACCTTGCTGCAACATGCGATAAAGCTCAGCTTTCCCATGGGCCTGCTGTCCTTGAGGTACACGAGTTAATGAAGATAACCTGAATAGTAGTTAGACTGAAAAAAAAAAAAAAAACAGGCAGTAAGTAAATAAATAAATAAAGTATAACCAAATACATTAGAAAGGTAAGATAGCATGAGCTCTTGGCAGCCTGCCCTCTGCAGATTCCTGACATCAGATACAGAAAACAAAAGACTTTGTCATCCTTGCCTAGTTGGCAGGAACCAAAGTCCCTCCCTTCCCTTCCCATCCCAGCGCATTGTCAACAGGTTTCTTAGAAGTTTTTCTCAATCTAAGCATTATACAAGTAAAATACACTGCATATTTAGTCACTGTTGTCAGAGCAGGTTGATTCAAATGCCATTTCTCACCATTCATTTCACAAACAATAGAACACACTTTAGTCCATTACAACCGGGGAAAATAGTTATGCAAAAGCCTGATTCTCAGACACCTGCCATGTTCACCATGCACAGAAAAAGCCCAGTGTGCTATTTTGCATTATAAATCTTAAGCAGAAGTTAATGTATCCGCAGAATAATTAGTTATTGTGTCTCATTAGCGGATCAGCTCTCAAAGTCCAGAGTGTACAAACAGAGGCATGCAAGACAAACCAGAACTAAACAGTGTACCCTGCCCTCTGACAGCAACAACGCTTTAGAGGCATCTGGTAAATGATTTATAAACCTAAAGATAGCAAAGTATAAAACTGTATGGCTGTGTCTGCTTTACAAAGGATACACTCTGTGGACAATTTGCAATGTCTCTGAAAATGTTTCAAATTTTGGTGCCCGCTCTGCTGTTTACAGGTAAGTGCCTGGCACTCTGTCTCCTGCCATTCCCTTCTGGCTTGTTAAATAGTCAGCTGGCAAGAAAGCCGTGTTACAGCCGGAATAGTGCTGATGGAAGAGAATTAACTGGAAATCACTGCAGCGAGGACATATGGGAGAGTGGGCGAGCACGAGGCTACATAGCAAAGTCTGTGAAATACAGCCTTGATTCTGCTTCTCGCGATTGCTTTTGAAGCTCTTCCTGCTGAACCTCTTTCGGCTCTCAGCGGTGGGAACGCATTTCTGGCTGAGAGATGACTTCTTGAACTGATAAAATTGTCAAAAGAGCTTGATGCTGTTTTTCCAGAACATTTTCTAATCGTGATTCAGATCACATCGTTTATTGTGTGTAAGAAAAACAGACAATTCATGTGCATTTACAAGGGCTCAGAATGATCAATTTTGCAAGGGATTTTGGGGATGTCTAATTTGAAAATGCTCAAAGGGTCTGATTTTTTTTGCAGAGCTCTCAGACTGTCTGATCTTTGTAACACCCTACAACCAGGGCACCTAAATTCAAGGATCACTTTGTAAAAGCAGTGTACAAATGGATGGAGAAAGGCTGCAGCATCACTAAGGCTAAAAGAATGTTCTTTTCAAAGAAATACAGACTGGCATAGTCAATGATCAGTAATGCGCATGCTGCAGGACTAATTTATTCTGCACTAAATTACAGCAAAGCAGGCAGGCACTAAGCGACTATAGACTTCATGGAAAGATGCTCCATCCACACAAATGTTTTCAAAGCATTTCTTTGATATGAGTGTTCCAAATACGCGTGCTGTAAAGACATGAAAACAACATATAAGACACAATGTTGCAGACAGATTTAGCCAATACTTAAACATGAATTAATTAAGCCTCCCTTCCACATGAGGAAAACAGCGCAAGTACTTCACTGTTTATACAGAGCAGTCAAATAAAAGAGCAGCAGCAGTA
Source organism: Tinamus guttatus (assembly GCF_059628265.1). NCBI lineage: Eukaryota > Metazoa > Chordata > Aves > Tinamiformes > Tinamidae > Tinamus > Tinamus guttatus. The sequence goes on along the minus strand of NW_028288569.1, from coordinate 4,653,420 downwards.
ACATTTTCATGAAATCACTCATTTTTCCAGCAGAGAAGAGGATGTCTGAGAAACAACTGTAAAAAGGAGATTTTCTCCTTGTATGATAGAAAAAAAGGGTGTGCTGTGGACTGAGGCAAATTCACCTCTTTGGGGCCATTCTCTTTCTTCATAGGGATATATGATAATATATCCCTAAGGTTTGGCTGCAGTGAGGCTCTGGAGAGAGGGAAGGAGACAAAAAGACCCTCTCTCTGTTTCTCCTCTGCAGATCAGAGCACATCTAGATACCTTCTTTTCCCCTTACATGCACTCCCTGGGCTGTTGTGCACCTGAGCATGGACTGTTCCTTGGTCCTTGTCTGTCTTCCTGAAGCTCCTTTCCGTTAAAGGCCACAAGGACACTTCGAGTTTCACTTGAAGCCTGGCTGTGAGCAGCCTGGTGATACCGCTTTGGAAGAATGTTGTCTTTACTCTTATCTCCCTTTTTTCTCCCTCGTCTTTCGCAACAGCCTTGTTTGCCTTTTTTTCCAAAGTTGCTTTCTTTAAAAAGACAAGAAAAATCTATTTACTGCTGATTTTTAATGAGCTTTGGCAATGTGCAGTTCAGCTTTTTATTAACTGTGAAACGTTTGAGCAATGATCAAGGTGGTGGTGAATTAAAAAAGAACCTCTAACTAAGCCCTCTAATGAGAACCTGACCCTTTAGCACACCCTCAAGCTCAGCCACTGCAGATGAACACTGCACCCTCAGCATACCCCTTAGAACAGGCTTTCTGGGCTGCTTGCTAGAGCTTTTCTTCAGCCTTTACAGTGTGCCACAGCAAGTAGGGGAGCACTTTGCATCCTCTGTTGCAGAGGAAGCACCTCTTTCCCTAGGATTATCAGGGAGTTCTGCCATATTTCTTGCTATTACCTATACCGGAGAGACTTCCTGACATCTGGCATCACACCGATATGTTCAATGGGCAATTCTGTATTAAGAGCCTGTCTCTTGTCTGCCCTTGCTGATGAGGGAATGAAGTGTTCCTTATGACTGTTAATGACTGAGATCTCATCTCCTGAGCCAGAGACCTCCTGTGTCCTGTGCTGGAAAATTAGAATTGTTGAAGAATAGAGATGACTACATTTCAAACTTTAAATATAAGCAGACGAGACCAAAATTCCAAAGACTGGGTGCTATGAACAATGTACAACCACTTAATCAGCGACTTACATTTTACAGTCAACAGGTATTAGCAACTCTGACTTAATTTTATTATAGTGCCTATCTCCATCAAAAGATAGAGGGTTACAAAGTCAGTGCACAAGAACCTCTCTCTCTCACCATTAGCAAAGGCAATATGCAGGTGTTTTAACAAAACAGTGTTCTTCAACAGAGAAACTGGTGACACATGGTGCCACCGCTGTGCTCTGCAAAATCCAAAATGTATCACTGCAGCAATTCACCCACATCTGTAAAATAGACAGACACCCATATCCAGATTTTCATGGAGTGTCGTATAATCTACAAAAATACTTTTGCTAAACCAGCTAAGACAGATCAAGCCACTTCCATGCTTGTCTTTCAGCACTTATAGCCTTGTGGCATTCTGAATCCTTGCCTGTTTCAGAATAAATTGAACAAAAATGAAAATAAGATTTCTATTAGCAGAAGGTATTTTTACAATCTATAACATGTGCGCCCAGGACATGCTTGGAACTTTAATGGAGGGGAAAAAAAAAAAAAAAACACTAAAAAGAACCCCGCAAAACATGATGCTCTAGTGTATGACTTTGTAAATATTTTCTGAATCTTGGAATTTAGATAGATGCTGAAGCACGGGGGTTCATTCTGGCTCATATCTAACCTTAAGAAACTCACCCGAGCTGCAGCATTCAATTTACCTTTTCAAAGTTCCCAACACGTCACCATCAGCAGCTTCAGCAAGGTTAAAGTGTCAAAGGTTGAAGTTTAACTCTGTCCAGCTGCTGGCTCCAAGATCTGATAACACGGGCAGGAATACCCCTGTGATCTGACATATTGACCAGACACAGCTACCAAAGCAGATAATTAGAAGAATTACTAGACCTAAAGGAAAGGAACAAGAGCAGCTGCTGACTTATAACATTTAACTTCAATTGATATAAATAACTTCAGCAATATTTTCACATTGCCAGAAATCTACAGAAATCAAGGAGAGATCCAGCTTGTATGATAGCCACTGGGAGACTGAAGTCTTGCAAAGTAATTGTCCTATTTTTCCGGAACCTCCCAACAAGCCAGACTCAATCCATTCTTGCCTACGGTGGATGAACCCCGGAGCTTGATTTTGGTCCCAGGCCTTGGGGTTGCTCCTCACTGCTTACACACACTACTGCTGATCAGCGCAGCAAGACTCCTCACAGGAGAGGGTGCACCCTCTGCTAAAGCACATCCAAAAGTCTGTCACCTTACCTTTTAACTCTCTCATTAGATATGCAGTTCCCTGCTCTCCCCAAAGACTGCCAAGCACTCTCTCACTGTTCAGCTTTTAAGAAAAGGAGAATGTAACAATTAAGTGGGTGCCAAAACAGACAAAGGTGTCAAAATTTAATCCCATACTTACATTTTTGCCTGCATGACAAAGTGGATCATTATGCATTCAGCTGAGTGATAAAGATGTCTCCCCATAGCATTTTTAGAGCTGCAGCCAGCTAAGTATCGTGCCTGCTAAAAATCTATCTGTGAACAGTAGTTATGCATCCATATGAGTCTGGTATGAGAGGATTTTCATGCACAGTACCTTAAGAGCTGTGCAAGTTGTTTTTATCTTTTTAGTGTAATTTGATTGCTGTACTGTAATACTATTTTCTTGATAGCCTGGAATCCCAAACTATTTAATATGCTTTCTCCATAATCAGATTTTCTGACCTTCAAGGCTGGATTAAGTACCCATTTGCTAGTTTGACAAAAGATGACAAGAGGCTACTGCCATCTCCTCTCTGTCAAGTTTAATCGTATACCAATTCCTACTAAGCCAAAATGAGATGCTTGGAAGAAATCATAGCAGTAATGATAACTAATAGTTTTCCCTCTGGACACTGTGTACAAGCCAGACAAAACTATCTGTTTAAGGCAGGAATTACACAAGCTAAGTATCTGGCATGTGAAAAAAAAAAGACCAATTTTTCTATAATTTGATTTTCATATCAGAATGCTGGGTGAATCTCTAGAAATTATGAAAAGAAACAAATATTCTAACTGGTAGAAGCTGATATAGCCTTTACAATAGTTCATTCCCTGCACACATTCCTCCTATTTTCCCTCTGGACCATTAATCTCTAAATGTTCTTTTTAAATGGCATATTCATCTTGCAGAAAAGAAAAAAATACAGAATTGAATAAAAGTGTTTGCATCCAATATGTTCAACCCTCTTAACACTGACTTAACTTTGCTTTATTACAACTTGAACTTCTTTATGCTGCTTAGCTCAACTTTATGCGTTGTGAGCAATTTGATTAACTCTTACCTATGCGTTTGCTCCTCCATTTCTCCCGTGTCCCATGTGGATGCTCTGAAATAGGCTATTTGGTTAGGATAGGTTATACTGAATTAGATTATTCACTGAAGACTACACGCTGTACGCAGAGGCACTGGTGGATACAAGCAAGTCTCCCAAGTCTACACCGAGGTCTAAGGACAGTCTTCCTCCAAGCTCTGGCAGGGCACAGGCAAACACGTCCTCCTTCCTGCCCATGCACTCCCAGTGAAACCCCTCACTAACGCGCAGGTGATCATTGCTGGACAGCCAGTGGCTTCACCAGAGCTCCACTGCAGATTAAGTGAAGTTTGTCCCATTTGGGGACATCCCATAATCCTCAGGGTACAGCAAAGAGAGGATGAGTTAAGCCCGAGGGATAAACTTGAGTCTAAAGACACTTACCGTACATCCTCCTGGTTACCCCTGCATCTTTAGTGCGCCCCAGCATCTGGGGACAAGTCCTGTGGAGATGGCTTCCAGGCACACACACAAGAGGTGGAAGCATTCGAGGCAGCGCAGTCGCTGTTTTCCTCAATGGCTTCTACAGCAGACAGAGAAGAACAAAATCTTGCCACGAGCTAGTGTGGAGGAATCAGAGCCGATGCTCCTCGGTCAGGTAAACTTAGCCCGGGTCCTTTTTTCCCCCTTGAAGCAGGCAGGTGCGCTGTAATCAAAGTGAATATTCAGCACGATTGGGGACGGCATTTCTCATTGGATACAGGTGCAGTCAGAGCAGACGGTGTATTAAAAATTGAAAGTTAATAGCCTTAAAATGCAGCACTCTGCACCACAGGAGCCCAGATAAGACCTCACTGCCCCACCAGGCAGCAGAGCTATAAGCTCATCCTTTGAAGACACTGGCAATGGGGAAAAGAAACAGAAAAAGCAGAGCTGCTTAATGATCTTTATTATAGCTCCCTGCAAAGCCAGAAGACCAAAGAACACACTGGTGATAAAATTTAATGTTTAATGACCCTTACTAAATATATATATTTAAACAAAAGTGAAGCCTGTTACTAAGCCAATTTCTGATCCCAGTTCAAGTATCTTAGTCCAGAAGATGGAAGAGTAATAGCGAACCCAAGAAAATATTTATTACCTAGTGTGTGTATATGCATATATGTGTATTTACTAAAGAGAAACTAACAGCTCGTAGATTTTCTACTGCACGATAGTGAAGTGTCAGAGAGAGGTAATGAATTTTTGGCATGAGTCTTTGTTTCATCTCATGCAGCTCTGGAACAGAGGTGTAGCAGCTTAAATACAAAAAATAAATATTTTCTTTCTTTCACAGGACCAAATCTTACTTGATTTCTGACATTCAGGAATAACCATTCCTTTGATCCCCGTTACAAATATTCTACTGTGCACATCTACTACATCTATGGCCTCAGCACATATTGTCTTTAAAAAGTTTTGCATGGTCACTCTAACCAGTAAGATTCTACTCAGAGTTGTGCATAAGGGCAAGTTTTTAACTTGTTAGGCCCTCTTGAACAGATTCTTGCCTTCAAGACTAAGAGCAATAGAGAGATATCCAAGAGGCAAAACTTGGCCTGCAAAACTCCCACTGCCAGACCCACTGAGCTCAAGTGCTTGGCCCATCTGTACTAAGTTCATGCAGGTCATCCTGAGGTGTTCATTTAAACTTCTTTGACCAAATTGGAGCAAATTTGTTTCTGGACACTGGCCTCAGTGACTTCACTTGAGTTTAAACCTAATCGGCCTCTCATTAAAGAGCATTTGGACTGACTATTTCAGACCAGCTCCAAATGGTTGCAAAAGTCTAAAGTGCTGGAGACAAACAAGAAAGGACTTTTACCAAGGCCTTTCCTAAGAAGTTAGTGAGGAACTTAGTTTTTTTTTCCCCTTGGGAGAAATTGTTGTTTCAAGAAGAACATCTGCACCCAGGCTGACATCAAAAGATGTCTAGAGCAGTGTGGTAACAAGATTAGATGTACAATATCCACTCACTACAGAATAAATTCAACAGAGATAATTTCTGTGTAGCTGCTAGGGAGAATAAACAGTACATCTCACTTTTTCAGAAAGTTAAGGGAGTGCAGTTAAATCCAAAGGCAGCCATGAAGTTCCTGAACTGTGAATTTCATGTTTCTCAGCACACCCGAGAAAGGTGCAAATCCAGTCTAAACATTTTCTGTTTAAAAACATGGGTATTAATTATTTCTGCTTTAAAATGCTGATATTAAAAAAATAAAGTTCTGCTTTAATTTAGTTGCAAGATTATCTACTTTGGATTCATCAGGAAAACGGAGATTCATAGGAAGTGCTTTATTAGCTGCAGGCTATTAAGAAAACCACCTTTCTGAAGATCTACAGTAAGAGCATATTTTACTTTTTTTTCCAAGAAATTACCAGTCCAAAGACATGCTATGAGGCTATAAAATATATATAAAGAAGCGCATATGTTGCTGATATTATAATTACGGCTCAGCTTCCATTTCAGGTGTCCTCGGAGCACCATTTCTGTCAGAAGAGTCAGCAAATCAATTTATACGACTTAAACGACAAATTCCATATTCTCAGAACTACTGGGACCCAAGCAGCAGCCAGAATGCATGGGGATACACTGTGGCTGAGCAGGTATCTTTTTGCCTCTCCATCTTGCAATATCTACTAAAAATAAAAATAAAATGCAGAATAGGGATTAACACGTAAAAGAAAACTTTTGGGGAAAACAAGGAAGTGTATTTGTATCTAATGTCTCAATTTACTGGTATTTAGCATCAAAGCTGAGAAAATTCTTTTCTATTTTGGATCTACTTCAGATTAGTGAATCATGGACATCTCTGAGAAACACTGCACAATACTACATGGACTTGGGATATTTTGCCTTTGATCCTTCTATTGCCAGGTAAAATGGAGTTTCTTCACACAGCATTTCCTAGACTCCCCATGGATACAGGTGGCTCCATAAGCAAAACACAGCAGAACAAAACCAGCAATTGGAGCCTGGGAACATAATGAGACATTAATTTTAAGAAATATGATTATATTTGTGATACATTTCAAAAAATTAAAGATTTCCTATTTTTAACATTTGAATTTTACTTTTATTTGGATGTAGTCAGTTTAATGGGATAAGTTCTTTTTTTTAATCAATGCTTCGCAAGAACTTCATGTAAAGCTTTATATATAATATATGCACACACAGATATATTATACATGCACACACATATATATGTGCACACACACACAAAATTAAGTCCCAGAAGTTAAATGTAGAAAGATATAGTTGGTTTAAAATGCTGACAGAAAGTCATTCCTCAGTAGAAAAATAAAAGGGAAAACAATCTATTTCACTAACAAAACTATATTTGATATAGAACTAAAGCTTATTTGAACAAAATGGAGAACAAGATGTAGTAATTGGTAAAACAAGTATTAGCAGACAACTACATGAAATAAACAATCTCAGATTGTCATAGAGAAGTTGTTTAGGACTGTGCTAAAATATACACTTTTTTGAAGGATAATTAAGTCAAATTTAGGGAACGATTGCTAAGTGATTGTTTGAAAAGCACAATACATATTGCTCCTGAAAAATGTTTTTCACATGAAGATGCTGCAGTCCTTTAAAAAAGGACAGGAGTGGGTAGCACTAAACTCACAAACATTCAAATTTCAGTGCTTAAAATAATTACAAAGAGAAAGCAACGTGATCAGTCTAACTTCAACCACTTACAGAAAAATGAGTAAAAGCTTTTCTCATGACATACTTAGAATATAGTTTGAATTTTGTTGCTTTAAAATAGATTTCTTTTTGACCGTGAGTGTAAATTTTCACTTTGAAAGTGTCTTTTGAAGCTCACTGTTTTGCATGATAAGAATTTGACTTGGAGAGTCACAAACTGAACTTCTTAGGACAGTCCTACCTGAAAGGTGTTGCCAGTTCTACTCTACTTGGCCAGCAGGACCGAAGTAGAAAAGATAGAGCTAAAAGGCACAACTGCCCTGTCCTCCTGCCAAGGCTGAAGTCAGGGTCCTTGGGCAAGTGGAAGGAAGCAACAAGATATTTCACAGCTTCCAAAACTGGTAAGGGCAGAAGTCATTTCTGTCTTACAACTAAACTGAAGTTACTTTAGGAAACTTTGTAAGTATTTCTGGAACCCCTCAAGCCCATTTTTTTCCAGCAGAAAAATCAGTCAGAAAATGCCTGTCTACCTCCAAATATTAGCTGTTCACTACATGTGTACGAAGGCTGCGATCCCAGCAGCGCCAGGCATATTGTAAGATTAATTATGTCTGCAGAATGTTAGTTCTTGTGATTGTCATATGACAGGAATTAAAGCTCGTTTACAGAAATATTTCAAGGCACTCCCACCGAAGCATGTTTATGATTTCAGAAGGAGGGTGGTTAACACTGAGACTGAAATAAAATTCAAAGTTTAATACAACACAAATCACCATCTGGAACTTTTACTGATGCACATGGCAAAAAGGAGATCAGGCTAGAAGTTACGAAAAGAGATTGTTGATAACACAGAATAATGATTTTCAATATTACTGTTCATGTTTAGCGGCATTTTCAAGATAGTCAAGAAAAGCAAGCCTATGAAACATTATGCAGAAATCTGGTTTAAGAGTCTGTACTTCTAGAAGAAAATATTTGCAGACCCTTGCAAATCTGAACACTGAATTTGCCAACAAGATCTTTAAATCAATTCTGCAGATTTTTTTTTAAATGCAATTTATTCCATCTTTTCTAGGGAAAATGTCAGATCTTACATGGATATGTTACAGCAGACTGGAATTCACCTCCAGCAACAGACAAGGATGAGCAATTAAATCCTACGCATCTGTCATATCTGGCAATGTCAGGATAAGGCATGTTATGCATTTGCCCCAAATGACTTCATCTCATCCCAGCGTCATATGTGGAAAGCTTTGCACGTTTAACATTTTGGACTTGGACTTGAATGCTGAAAGTAATGGAAGCCACAGCTACAAGCGAGAGCTGTTTTTTCTTATACTGTGGCAGCAGGAGCTGGTGAAAACATTTATTTGCTGCTCCTTTTCTAATAAAAGGGGTGATGACAAAATATTCTTTATGCCAAGTCCTTGAGCATGGATGTTTTCTCATTCTCATCTGTTAATCTGACTTATTTCAGGACTTCTGGAACAACTTTGAAGAATGGGAGGGGGCATGTCTCAAGTTTCTTTCAATAAATTATTAACGAATTCATAACAAACACAAATAAGTTTTCAACCCTACTCAAAATTTCCACTTGGACCAAGAGGACCCAAAGGTGAGACTGAAATCTATGGTTACCCTAAGGGAAGAGTAGGTGAGGCAAGGCAGATTTTCCTCATTTTTTTTTTTTTTCATCCTCAAAGAGTGAGTTATATTTGCTGCGCTTCCCAAATCCTTAGTGAATATGAAGTCTATACTGAATGGAATGAATACGAAGAACATTCTGGATCTTATAAGGAGGAATATTCTGACATCTCAGCTATCTTTACCACATTGCTAGGTATGAAAGTATCCTCAGGCCGTTATTAATTTCCTTGCATAGGACAGTGGGCCTGAAATTTCCATTATTCATTAGCTGAAACTGGAAATTCATGAAGTACTGAAGTACTTGAAAGAGATAAATGAGATGCAAATTCAGTATTTACTATGTAGAATTTCACATTCGCACTATTTAATTATGAACTGTTCATTTAAGGATAAGGAATGGTAAATGGTAAATGATGTTCACACTAACGGACCCCAACAGCTAAACACACAGTTTTATGCAGGCTGTTACACTCCTTTTGCTGCCCATGCTCGGATAAGTTCTGCAGATCCTCAACCCTCCCGCTGTTCTCCTCAACGGCGGAGGCAGGCATTATGGAGTTACTGAGGCTCTTCTACTCAGAAGCAAAAAGCCAGGACTGCAATGTTAAGCATAACCCCTTATTTTAAAAATATAAATTAAAGCCCCAAGGATTTTACTTCATCTGTGCACCTTGCTGGTCTGCCTGATATTGCTGTAGACAGCAGCTCCCTGTTGTTTTCAGCCCAGCCTCTCTAGCGGTTGTTGCTACCAAGGCAGAAGCATTGGATCTGCTTGAGAATTAGCTCTAGATTTTATGCCCAGACAGAAAGTAAAACCATAATGGGCATTAGTTCAGGAGTTGATTTACTAATGAATTGGACAAGACATCCCTGGATCGGGGACGACGAAGTCCAGCAGTGAGATGAGGGTTAAAATGAAGCGCATTTTACCTCATTTACTGTCAGCTCATGAGGTAACTATCCAAACCTGATGAATATTTTTATGGCTGTCAGTGACACAAAAATAGTGTAAACACTGTCTTAAGCCTATTGCCATGAGGACAGTCTTGCATAATGTTGGTATTGCAAACAAAATGTCAGACAAAGCCAGAGGATGCAAATTGACAGTACTGTTGTATTTAGACATGACTAATTCTTTAAAAAAAAAAAATTTTGAAAGCCAGAGCTTCAATCTGCAAAACCATAGCTTCAAGCTAATGCCACTAATTCAGATAATTAGTCCTGCTGAATTAAATGGGAAGAATTGTACACGCATGAGTAGCAGTGGAGGATGAGGTGCTTATTTCATGTTATCAAACTACATGCTGCTCGTGATGTTGAGTAAATGGCTTTTGCAGTCATGAATGTTAAACTCCTTCCTCTGCAGCCTATTAAGAACCAGGATTTTTTTTTTTTTAAACCCTCTAAGTTTGTTCCCCTTATTTAGCTTGACAGTGTTCCAGCACTTCGGACCCTTCCATACTGCCTTTTCTACATACCTTTACCTTTCCCTGCATAGTCTTTTTTTCTCGTCCTTGTCTTTTCCATGCAGCACAGATGCACAGGTAATACAAGCATCATAACACGGGTGCTTTACTACCAGAATGATGGGCTGCAGCTCCTTTCTGTGCCTGGAAGTTTTCTGAAGCAGGAGCGGAACAGGAAGAGACTCCTGTCCCGCTGCTCTGTGAAAACTGCAAAGCCTTGAGCTAGTTTCAGAACACTGTCACTTCTTAGAAAAGGAGCACCAACTCCAAGGTGAGTCCAGCACAAAGGTGACAGGGAAGAGAGGGAATGGGTGCTGAAAGAGAGGAAAGAAAGACGCAACCAGATTTGCCTTTGCAAAATATATCTCCATAATATTTGCCACTTTGCTAAAATGAAGTAAACAGAACCTGCAGTTTAAAAATCACTGTGGCTACATGCAAAATACAATGAAACAGATGCATACCCAAAAGGATAATTATATGAGCCTTGCTCTGTGAGAAAACTGGATGAGAGATTCAAGTGTTGTCTGATATGACAGGAGAAATAGTAAAAGCCAATTCTCCAGCAGCAATTACAGAAAAAGATTAATACTTTTTTAAAATAAACACAAATCACTCCAAGCAGAGCAAAACATAGAAGCTACAAAGCCTAAGCAAGATATACACAACCCATGTTACAAATGCTGTATGTGAGTAAGTCCAAAGTACCAAGAAACACCATTTTCTATAAGCTCAGAAAGTAACAGTACATAAGAAACAGTTGAATAATTTTCTGAGTTGAAATGCTTTCTTCAAACAGAAGAGTGGCACCTGATTTTCAAAGGCAGATATACACACTGCTTCATCACTATGGTGATTCAGACGACTGAACCAGGCCTCATTCGATTTCAATGCACAAAACTTTTGGCCTCGTATCACAACGCTCAGTCTCTCAGACTCCAACTCTGCCTGTGCGCAGCAGCGGAGCCAGCTCTTCCGTATCAGCGCCAATGCAGGCAGGACTCGGGAAGGAAAAGCAGCAGACCAGTGACACTTTGCATTCGGCCACTTACCCTGAGTCACGCAGCCGGTACTAATGATTTCATGCCATCCTCACCGGCGCGACGGAACAAGCACGCAAAATCCTGCCTGCGTAATTCAGCTGCCTGCGACCGAGAGCTGCTGCACAGCAGGGAGCCAGTGCAGGGAAGACTTAAAAATACCCTTACAATCACTGTGTTATTAGCACAAGCCCAAGGCTTGCAAGGTTCCCTCGGAAAGCAGTCAGTCTGCCACCCTCAAAGATAAGAAAAGATAAGAGAACAACTATAGGAAGAAAGTAGCATGAAAGGCAGCAACGTTACCTGGTGCTGTTTAACCCTGCAGAATAACTGGTTAGGCAGTTATTTAGAAAGATATGTTAGAAGGGAACCTGTAATTTAAGACGTGATTTGAACCAATCTTCCACAAAAACGCAGCTCTGCTTTCCATTTTAGTCATGAGCTATAAGGGGTCACCTCCCCTTGGAATGTGTTTTAGCCTTTATAGTGCTACTTTTTCCACGAAGACCAGGCAGGAAGGTCCGTGTTGGGATATCTACCACGCACTGATGGCACAGGCCTACTAACTACCTAAGTTACGTCAGGGATATGATGAAGTCTGAATTTTGCTTTGGTAGCTCAGAAGGCAGCTGCCGTTACATCTTACCATAGCTACAAATTCTTGTCTTTGATTTGTCTTTTAGAAGTGCTTGCAAAAATGAGGAAAAGTCTGTTTATAAATATATTCCATAGTGAAATGGAGAAACAGGAAAAGACTCATGCTTTTACTCATAGGTCATTTGAAACAGTTACATTTTGCTAAGCATACAAACAATTGAATCAGTTATCCCCATTAGTTTGTGGGCTAAGAAAACTGTTTTCCTATAAATAAGAAAATAATCTCCTTTTTTTAATTACTCAAGGCTACATAGTGCCCTGCTTCATCCTCATTCTCTGTGCCCTAAACCAAGGTTTATTTTCACTGCCTAACTAATCACCAAAGAATTAAATACAACCAAAGCACATGCATAGGTACCATTAACAGCAATAAAAGGTTGTTCTGCACCTCTAAAACATTCAGGATGGTTTGATTTGCCAGGTCAACTGTTCCAGGAATGGCACAGACAGCAAAAAATTACAAAATAACAAAATTACAGGGAAATCACTTTACTTGAAACAAGATGCTTTGTCATTAGGACATGCTGGTCTCAAGCCATGAGTGAAACTGAAGGTTTTTCAGAGATACTCCTCATCTGTCAGCTCTCTGTTTCCGACAGTGAAACTCTCCAAGCTACATGACTAATAGAACAGTGAAAATGTAGTGGAGCGATGGACCACAGAGAGGATCCAAGGTGGGCAGAACCTTACTTTCTAGGTCTAAACACCTGAAATTACGTCCCTGAAAATAAAGGGTCAGTCAGCACACATCATGAAAACATTAGGCACATCTTCCCAAGTTCAGCTTGCTAAGGAACATTTAATGAGTAAGCATAGATTAAAATAAAATAATGCTGCATCATCCACTTTTCAGCCAATTCATTAGAAAAAAATGATGAGTTCCAGAAATAGATAACTACATTTTCCTCAGAAGCTCACTGGCCTAGCTCACAAGAAGCTCATGAGCCAAGTTTTTCCTGAATCTTCTTCCAAGTTGAACTAATCTGCATTGAAACCTGCAGGCTTGAAACTGATGCGACTATTAGTCTACTAGAGGAGATCTAAGAGAAACAAATTGAAATTGTCAGTTTGGGTTCTGAGCAAAGTCTGAAAGCAGCTGATCTACATGTACAAGCTGGCTGGCAAAAGGCTGATAAATCCTTTGAATTTGACCCCAACAGTAGTATCTCCCTTTTTCTGCAAACCCGGCAGCATCAGGTCTATCAAAGTTAAAGAGCTGTTTTAACCATCCTCCAAAATTGGACAACATAAAGTGTGTATGTTTACGCAGAATATGCCTCACAGCACTGAAGAGCACAGTTGTGAAATCATTATCTTCCTAGTACAAGATAATACATTGCGTAGCAGCATTACCAATCATTATGTCCAATGAAAATAGTGGATTCTGAGCATTCCTGTCTCATTATCTTCTGAGAGGAATGTTATTAACTTGTGACAGCACAAATGTTCTACAGAAAAGGTCCTTGAGGACAGGCTATATCTATTTTTCCGGTACATTTTCCTTTTTCCTTCCATTGCTTAGATCTCGAAGCAAGCAAGCATCCTAGATGGAAAAGATCATTCAGTGACAGCTGAACTGTAGGCTTTTTAGTTCTTCAAACTTTCACAACCTACTAATGAATATATATCACAGCAGCTTCTCCAACCCAGAGAAATTGGCCATTAAGATGATGTCTACATTATCACATAATCCACAGTGTTAATATATTTTTCCATAAAGGTGGGAAAATATTGTAGACTTACAAGGTGACAACGAGTTATTTTCTTCAGTATGTAAAGAGAACTTCCTAAACTGCTATACCAGTCCCACATTGTGCTTCCAGAAATAACCAACAATAGCAGCATCTTTAATGTGTGAAGTTGACTTTTCCATTTTCATCTCTTTCCTGTGCTCAGTACATGTGAAGGTTTGAATAATTTCAAGAAACACAGAATTCTTATTTTTGTCAATTGCTTTTATACATTTTATATAAACACATACAACATTTATAAATATATTATAATTGACTGTCATAAGTAAAAGGATCATATTTTGCTTTACAGTGTCTTGTGATTTTTTTGGTCAATCATATTGTATTGTCTTTGTTTCCAAGATGAACAAGCACAGCTCCTTCTGGGTATTCGGTACCAAATGACCAGTGGAAAAACAATTAAAATTCAGAACCCACAAATATTCATGCACAGAAATGCATGTGAATTGAAGTCAAGCAGAAAGTGAGCACTGAAAGACAGTAATGACAGACTTGAATTTAATATGCATGAATACGCTTCTGAATTCTCTGAATGACTTCTACATCCTAGTAGAGAGACTTTTAGGTGGCAGTTGACAGCCCTTTGGCTGAAATTGGCCTGCTTACACAGTAATACCGTTGTTGAGCACTTTCCTAAGGAGATAGAATTAGTCAAAAGGCTGTGAACTGTTTTCAATTGTGGAAGGAGATCTTTTGAAAGACAAAGGCAATGGTTTAAAAATGACATTCCTTTGTCTATCTCTCTAGAGCACATCCTAAATTGAAGGGCAGAAGAGTGTGGGAGGCAAGCTCTGCACAAATCAGAGCAGGGACACAGTAACATTTCCACTTAGGTAACAATTTTGAACAAATTTCAATGCAATCAGCATGTCCAGCTGCACACATTATTAAATCTTTAAAACATTTAAATCAAGTGTTCCTTTATTTAAGGAACATCTGGTTACAACAATAAAGCTTAACTTACATTTGTAAAATGGATGGTCACCACCAATGCTTCTCTAGGATATAACAGCTTCGGGGCGCAGTTTCATTTTGTCCTATATAGCTCCAGCTTTCTTAAGTGCACAGCTGACTTAACATTACACAGAGTAAGTACCACCATCATACCATAGCTGTGAGACGGGAGGCACTTTCCAGAAGCACCTCAAATTTTAAAGAAAAACGGGAAGATTCATAAACCTTTTCTTCTTAAGAGAGACTGATTGGTTTTGTGACGTCGTTCTTCTATATTTCACCTGATAAAACCCAGTTTCAACCCTAAGACACTCTGTTACCTCTTGAAAGTTTAGTTTTTGCCAATAGTAAACCCAAATGAGCTGCTGATTACTATCCTGTTTCGTTTCAAGAACTGCATGTGTTTTTTTTCTGACGGCAGAGCTTTGGACAAGTGTTGCGGCCAACTTTTGAATCTATAGAATGTCCAGAAAATGGAGACGTTCACAATGAAAAGCTTATACTGATTTGTATAGGAATAAAATTGAGGAGAATGAAAGTGTTCTTCCTTGAAAATTCCAAAAATTGTTAAGACAGTTAAATAGCAGATATGAGATATGATCTGCTAACACAATACTCCCCCAGAGCCCTCCAAAAAGGAGATGGAGTCTATACTTAGTGGGAACACATCCTCCCAAGCACATCGGAGGAAAATCTGTCTGGGGACAGCAAAACTAAGTTTAAGAACAAAACAAAATTCAACATTGGTTATGCAAGCTGGTAGGTTTTGCCATGTCAAGTTTGTCTCTAAGAGATGCAACCCGAACTCTGGGGTTGAACAGAATTCTTGAAAAGCTAGACAGGGAAGTCGCTGTAAGAAGTTGCTGAAAACACAGACATGGACAATGTCTGCATTTTCTGAACATTCTATAGGTTCAACCTTTTAGATTTAGTTTCAGGAGATTTACAGCAAATTCCTTTCATTGCCTTGGAACTTATATTTTCTAAATGTTTGTGCCGGTGCTCTCTGGTTTAGTTACAGTAAATAAATCTTTTCATTTAAAGTGCACTTCTGTCTGGTTTGTACGGAGAGTGATTGCTAGTCAGCCAAGAAGAGTGAAGGTGCTCTACCCTGAAGGATTGTGACATAGGGAAGGCAGCAAGGAGAAAATACCTAAACTCAGGGAGTCTGCATTACAAGAACGAACTTTCTTGGGGCTTTGGAAGGAATAGAGTGAGGAAGAAGCTTGGTGGAACTTGCAGAGCCCCAACACAAACGTCCCAGAAATTGCCATAGCTGGGAAATGTTCAGATCCTGGCCGAGAGCAAAGAAGGATAAAGGCAGAGGCAACTCCCGGCCTCTGGACAGTCACAAAAGTCAATAGCTATTCAAGGAGCAAGAGTGGCTCCAAGACTGACCCTCATGTTAAAGCTGGAAAGCTTTAATTCAAACAGTGAATGACCACATCAGGGACTGTTCAGGTTAAAGGAGTGATAAAAAAGAGTCTTCCCCTACCATGAGGCTAAAGGACTGATAAAATCTTTAATAACCGAACTCAATGGTGAGAAGAATTAACTAATTGTAGCTTTCTTGCCTTCTTTGACATACATCCATGTTTATACACAAAATCAACAAGGTTGAAAGGGACCTTTGGAGATCATCTAGTCCAAACCCACTGCATGTGCAGGACCAAAACCAGAAAACCAGTGAGTGAACTGCATTTCCTGGTGCAGTGTTATTCAAAATAGAAAGACTACTCTATGCGGTGTATACAGCACACAATTACATCAGCTTGTCACTGGTTGCTAATCTACAAGAGGAGTGAAGTTCAGGTGTTAGGCTATAAATGATGCAGGGGAGCAACCATGCTTGCTTGCCTCAAGTAGCTCTTCAGTGCAAATTAAATAACATCTATCACCTCACTAGGACGGGAGGGCAGGGAATTGCCAAAGATAAGCCTTTCCCAGAGTGCTAATTTAATCCAAGTCCCAGAGTTTGAGGACACATGTTATTCTTCAACCCTGAATGTTGATTCTAAAGTAAAATGGTAGATAAAAGATGAATTTTGATTTTCTTCAAACAACATTTAGCTTGTGTGACTTGCAAACAGAAAAGAAAATTTCCCCCATGATCTATCTACTACTATACTGGTAATTCACTAGTGAGTCTATTTGACTATAAACAAAGAGAAGAAACAGGTAGAAGAAATGACCAAAATAAAACGTTTGGAAAAGTTTCCCTCTTCAAAACGGCTGCATTTCTGACTAATCTCTTTTTCATCCTGTTTCACTCATACTAGGCTTCCTTGCATTTAAATTCCCCTTCGTTATTTTATTTTTTTGAGTTAGTGAAAGAGCCCTGACCTTTGTCTTTTAATTTCATATCGCCTGGAAGTGAGACTCAAAGTTTCCTTTGACTGCAGTGCGGCTGTGCTCTGACACAGTTCAACAGCTCCTCGACAGCAGGGTTGTGACTGTGCCCTTTAAAACCTTCACTGTTTAAAGTTCTCACACACAGAACATTTTCTTTTCCCCTCCAGGAAACTGGTTTACATACAAGTTCTCCAAAAGTCATCTTCCTCGCTGCTGGTTGTGACTCTCATTCGTCTATCCTTTTATTTACTTATTTAATTGCTCAGCAGAGCACTCACCACCACACTAACACTGAACCACCGTGTTGCTCGCTGCTCTGACTGGGATTAACAGCCCAGGACAGTTGGATTAACAGCCTAGGACAAGCCCACCAAAAGCTGATCACAGATCAGCCTCCTGGCAGTATCCAAGGATCACTCTGGGCTAGTGCTTTCCCTGCTGGCTTCCTGCTGCAGAAATCACCTGTAAGGCTTGGGCCTTTCATTTACTTGCAGGCCCGAAACAGAGTGGGTGAAGATGTCACATGAGCCTGGACAGAGTAGACGATGGGACCAGTGGGGAGAAGCAGCTCAGTCTGGGAGGTCCATAGGTTTGGAGAAAGGTGGCAACGCTCTCCTTCACTTAAACACACTGGCTTGGAGTTTTGCTTCCAAAGAAACCCAGTTTCCAAAGGCTTTAGGAAAACCACCAACACAGAGGAAGCCACCTCTGCGTTGTGTCCTTGCTGCTCTGCCGTGTCCCATCCATGGACAGCTCAGTTGAGCTCATGGTCACTGCATGCTGACCAGGAGCACATTGAGGTCTGGCCTGCAGGCTCGCAGTACTCAGCCACATATGTCATCTACAGCTTGTAGCTTGCTGAGTTCCCACCTTATCTACTTCTCTGTGGGGAGACTTTATCACAAAACAGAGAGTTCAGCTAAAGCATATCTGCCTCCCTCTCTCTCTCTCGCCTAAACGCTTACATCTGATTAAGGTGAAATTAGCTGGGCCTTGCACAAGCAGAACTCCAGAACCTTGTCCAAAAGAAATTCAGTGCAGAAAGAGGGGCAAAGAGACAAACCATAGGCCTGGGCTCCTTTCTGTCCCCTTCATCTGCAGCAGAATTTGCTCTAACCACATAAGGCTACCATCCAGGTAGTGAAAAACCAGAGAATCTTAACTCTGTTGATTCCCTCCTTTGAACGTCTCTGACAACCTCCCTCACTTAGCTCTCAGAAAGCAATTCCACCTCAAAAATCACATCTAGTTAGAGCGATGCTAGAGATGCAAAGAACAAATTCCCTATTTCTTCTTGCACCTCCTACACAGTAATGGCAGAAAGATACTGCCAAAGCATTTCCTACAATGACTAGCAACATGCTTGCATGCCAAGAAAGAGGAATGTGTAAGAAAATGTAAAACTCTAATCTTGACTTTGCCTACTTAAAAAAAAAAAAAAAGTTAAAGAGACATACCTACTTTTTGCTGAGTTTGAAGGAAAGTGCTGCACTTTTTTAAATTTTAAAGCTAAGCAACTCAGCAATGTCTAAGCTATGAATGACAGTTACAACTCCCAGGTAAAATTTAGTTAAGAAAGACTCCCACATTAATCTAGACTGCTGCTTTCATTCCCTGTGTTCTGTTTTGAGAATTACGGTGTTTCTGCTGCAATTTAAACAGCATATGTATACAGTCCCATCATTATTTGTCAAAAACAAATGTCTGCGGGGAAGAGGAAACCTACAGTGCACTAATTGTTCACCAGTATCTTATCTAGTCTTACTACTCATTTTTAAAAACACTTGTAAAAGACACCATAGATCAGTTTCTCTATCCTGCAGGAGTCATTTTACCCATTTCCTCCTGTTGATAAGCAAATTTCTCCCAAGGAGAAGGAGCAGCAGTTATCTAAGCTTTCTTTTATGCCTTCTTTTCTTAAAGCATATGCTTTAAGAAGAATTGGGCAAGGTCGGTGATTTAGAAACAACAGCAAAGGCAAGGAATCTTAAGACAACATCCCTTGTCCAAATACAGTTTGATAGTGATGAAAAGGTGATCACTTGGTGATCTCTCTTTGTGAAATGAATTTGTGATAAGACACTTGATGGGCAGGTGCTTAAAATATGAAAGCCTTTCTTATACAATAGCAACTTGAGCTGCAGTTTTTCTGTGGATAAACAGAATACCAATGATACCACTGCAGGCCATACCATATTTTGAAGAGATCAATCAAAAAAATAAATCTAGGAACTTCTTCCTTCCACTCCACCTTACTGCTATCACAATAAAAAATTTTAAAGCATAATTCTTCCAACAAACCTTATTTCTGTCCAAGAGAAATATCAAGACTTCTTTGCCATACCTCACAGAAAAAAGGTTTCAAGCAACCACAGAGGGACACATAGAAAACTACCTGCAAATTACTCACCTCCTAGATTCTGTTTCAATGTTTTGTTTCTTCTGAAAGGTCACTGCATCCTTGAGCTCCCATCCAGACATTAAATCAATTCCCCAGCTCTGGGGTTCCTTGCAGGAAGAAACACAGGTCCTGTGCGAACAGGAAGTCAATCACCACTCCTACCTTTCAGGATGAGTTGTGTGACAAGACACATCTCTGAACCATGACTTACCAGAGAGGTAACTTGAGGAATGTGTTTAGATACACCTGTGTAAGCTTACAGCTGAAGAATGTGAAGCAATGGAAGTTTCCTTGGGACTTTCGAGAATTCAGGAAGATGCTTTGGCACAGCTGAGCCGCTGTAGGGCATACAACTCAAAAACAGGAAGGGGTAAATGGAGATGATCATCACCTGATCTTCGTTTCCAGTTCCCTTGGCCTTGCCTAATTCTTCAAGGGACACATTTAGCATAGAAAAATGGAACTGACATTATGAGTAGCGTTCCCCATCATATGCTATACAAATACCACCTCTGGAGCTGCAGAAAACATTACAGCTGAGATCAATTTGAAATTAAGGCACCCCCAAACTATTTGTGCTGCACTGACAGCTTTAAAAAAACCTCAGCATAAGCCCCTATAACACAGCATAGTCTTCATGGGCCTTTTCTAGTCAAGAATATTCTCCCTTAGCCTGAGCAGTAATTAAAATTGCAGGAAGAGCATTAGGTTATTAGTCTGTGCTATATCTTAAATCTTTTTGAAGAAAAAAATCTGAAGGATGCTTCTTCTTAGCCAGCTGTGTTCATGTTATGGGACTTACCTTTCCGGTCCTTTTCAATGAAATTGTTTGGAGGGAAGGCCTGACTGAAACCTGGGAAATCCACAAGAAATACTAGGTGTTCAAGAGTGTGAGGAACAGGCAAACTATTTGCTTTGACAGTGGCTGCTCTACATTTGTTTTGTCTTCCGTACATGACTTATATCTTAAATGATTTATTTTGGGTTTGGCTTATGCATCTAGCTGCAACCAGAGAATTCCTACTCTCAAATTTACATGTGTTGAGCATTTTTACGCTTTTCACGAGGCATTCTTGGTGTAAAAAGCAGAGAAAGAAAGGGAGAAAAATGACTTGAATATGTTGCCTCTCTGAAGCACTGCTTTAAGGTTGTTATTTTTACTCTGCAGCTCTGCTCCCTGTTAACCAACATCATAGCAGACTGCCATGGCTGGAAATGTCTCCCTTAGCTTTGCCTCTGCATTGCCAGGGACTGAGGCCCTACTGCAGAGGGAAGGATGCGCTTTGCTTCTTGCCTACCCATGGCTCCAAGTAAACGTCAGGAGGAAATCAGTCCCATTGTCAAGTGTTCTTGCACAGGTGTCATTAATTAGGGTGGAATTGGACCTGCAGAGGATGGCTAGCTGCACACACTGGAGAAAAGCCGCAGGTTATTGTTTTGGGGATCTCACTGAGAATTTTGTAAGGCTGGCTACAAAAGGGTTTTGGGGAAAGGGACTCTCAAAAAACCAAAACCCTCTTTTTCATGTTCAAGCCTGTAGTTATATGCTTTTTCTCAGTCATATTCCGCTTCATGGAGCTGTATGCCATGGTTGTCATACCTCTGCAAGAGCTTCTCTGCTCTGCTGCACTTCAGAGATATGCATGAACACATCAAGTAGTTTGTGGCAACTTTTTGCAAATAAGCAGGAATAGGGCCATATGGAGTGGCATAAAGAACTAACATACTGGTGTGAATCCACGTTTGTGAAGCCAATGTCTTTCTCTGTAAAGCATAAGAAAAGGAAAGAAACTGAGCAAATGTGGACTTGGATTCTCCAGCTAATAAATCTCAGAATAAGTGGCACTATCTTGCATATGGTATTAATGAGCTTAAGGATAGTTTCTTCAGCATAGCTGGCATAGATCGACTTGTACTACGATAACCCAGCTCTACACTGCAGTTTGCAGTCAGTAACTGTTCTGGTTACAAACAAGGATTTCAGCTATGGAGAAATTTCCCTAAGGTTTTGATCAGAGACAGTAGCTCTCAACCATGGGCAGCCCTGTTCATTTCAAGGAGTCCTGCTTCCTCAGTGATGCCTTAGATAAATATTTAAAATTTGTGCCATTTCCATGTTGGTCTTCATATTATTTCCATCCCCAATAGATTCGTAGTAGCAGAATCTACAAGGAAGACTAGAAAGAGCTGTAGAAACGGATTTTTAAATATTTGAGCAGGCCTGTTATCCTATTAGTTATTTTTTGGTAAGTGCTAAATTATTCCCATATTTGTTATTCTGTTAACTACTGCAGTTCAATTAGCAAATAATGGCATCTTCAGTAGCATAAATCCAATTTTCCAGCATTCTATTGCTGGCTAAACAATTCCTAACTTCTCCTTCTGATAAAACCCTTCCCTTTCTTCAGCGCCGGAAAAGTAAATCTCACAAGCTTCCATTTAAAAACTGCAGTCTCTTTTACTTTTAAAATTAGGAGAACTACTTCCTGTTTTTTAAACTGTCTGAACAGAATCTAAGACTGATAGTTCCAGGATGAAAGAAGGAAAACAAAGAAACAAACAAAAGATGCACAAGGAGTTCAACCTGGTATTCTCTCACTTTTGTATCAGCATAGAAAAATCCTTCATGCCCCACAGCACACAGCTGTAGCTTCTCAATGTCAGAAACTCGACTGTCTTATAAGATACCTACATTCATTCACAAAATACACAAGTGGACATTCTTACAAAATATTTAGCAAGAGTGACTAGTTTCAGACACTCCTATCATACCGTGTTATAAATATCAACAACAAAATCTATCCACTCCAAAAATCTTGAAGCTTTCTCATCTTCATGCTGTGTGGTTCATTTCCTACAGCCATTCCTCTTTCAACATCAGTCTAATAAATCTTTATTGAGTCCAAGCAAATAACAAAAATAATATAATTTAAGGAACAATATGCCTTGACCAGTGAAGAAGAGGGAACACAATCAATCTTAATAACCCTGTTTCTGTGTCCGATTCCAAATGCTGTGGAGTTATAATGCAAACATTGAACTGTCCTGAATTGAATGAAGTAGAGATAATTCAAGGACAAAAACTTGTTTGTGGCCACTATAGATATTTGAAATCTTCTCAGCAGTTCCTTAAAAATCTCATTACAAGCTGAATGGGGTATTATTTCTTGTGGCGCTCCTACAGTCCTGTGAGTTCCTTCATTGTTTCATTATGTGTGTTCTGAATATGGAGATGTGTTCTCACACAAATAAACCGCAGAACCTTGCAGGATACAAGGTATCCATAAATAATTATTTGGTTAGTTTATTTGCTAAAAGATCACTTCTGCATGAAATACTTAAATCTTGATTTTTCTCCAAGCCTATAACTCGCTTCAGCGAGTATTTTAGCATTACTAGAACACTACTTCTATTTCTAATTCTACTACTTCTAATTCAAACCCAGTGTTAGTATTCAATAGTATTGAACATTTCAATTTCATTAAAATGACAGGAATGCTAGAATATATGGATGTGAACGTCTTCTGCCTTTTTCACCTATCGTTATAGCTACAAGCATCATGCTAACATGCAAAGCATCCAATCTGCACTGTAAAAAAACAAAACAAACAAACAAAAAAACTCAGCTTGGAAGTAATCAAAAGCATAGATTGGGATCGCAAAATGGCCTTGTCTTGCTTGATGAAAAAAAAAAGATTAAAAAAAAAAAAAAAGTGACTCATTTTCCAGCTACCACATGCATTTAGAAGTTATTGCTACTTATTTACTCGGTTGAATATTTAATATGTTTCCTTTGGCCATATTTTTCGGGAAAGAACATAGCTCGATCAAGAAAAATGGCTCTGGCTTGGGAGCCTAGTGGAACCTCCTGGCCTGCAGAAGCCTGATTTTTACTTATCAGCTTCAGCTAAGCTTCTTAATAGGGATGGAATATTCTCTTACAATCATGGCAAATTACGTGCCATTATTAATACAAATGTTTAGCAAAGATAATGGCCAGTCCTGCTTATCTGTCACAGTAATTAAAAAGCTCTAATAAAACAATATTGAGATAAATTTCAGCTCTTTATATTAAGGAGCTCCTCACAGAAAGCCGAATTTTTATAGCTTTAGCTTCTACTTGTTAGGCAGTCATTTTTGAAAACTAATGCCATGATAAATTTTAATAATATGGCTAGTGCACATTTCTGTGCAGCATTAATTATACATTTAAAACTCCACAGAAGACACTTATGAAGAGGGCAAATACATAAGATATAATCTGCAACCTGAGCCAAATTAAAACAGTCCCTATCTCATCAACAGCGTTTGCATTTGATACAGCTATTCTAGTCCAGCATCTGTACACATTAAATTATTGTCATGCTTCCTTACTTCACCTTCCCTAGAGAGGTCCATGGATCTAGCTGATGCTCTTGTAGGAGGCAGCACCTCTGCAGAATACTAAATCATGATCTAAATACTCTTTTCCCTCATAGAATCTTAATTAGGACAGTTCTACGCTCCCAAGTCACAGCCTGAAATAGCTGAAGAACCAGTTGGAGTTTCCTCCCTTCACTTGGGCACTTACTTCTCCTTTTTTACATGCCAAAAAGGCTTTCTCATTCTGCTTGAGAATTAGTGCAAAACTCTGCCCTAGCCAAATTTCTTTGTGCAAAGTTATCTCCACAATCAGATGGGAGGATTTTTGCTGGTAACATAGGGATGATGGATATTTGGACTTCTTTGCCTACAATGCTCCTGTTGCTGGACAGCCCGAAGCTTTATTTTTGCCTAGCTGATTCATGAGCAGAGATGTGTCAGGGAACAGAAAGATACATTAGGATACATAGGGAGAGGGGGAAGAAAATGCAATTGCAATGCCAGCAAGAACAAACGGTTGATAGTATTGACCTTAAATTTTCTTCCTAGGTGGAAGGCTGTAATAGAAAACAGCTGAGACTTTCACCTTGGAAAATGCTAGTCAACCAGAAAGGATATTAGAATATGTTGCAACACTAGAAAATAATGCAGATTACACTTCACAGATATGAAAGTATGGAAGATCAGCAATTAAATTAATGTGTGTCTCTACTGAAGTAGCTTATTTTTTCTCAGGCACTTGCAATGTGTTACCTAACCAAAGGCATTGCTGCCCTTGTGGGAGAGGAAGGATATTTTAAAGATGATCATTATTTTGCAAGGGAGTACCTGTAAGACAGACCATTACCCTAATTCCCACTGTGAACCAATGTGCACATGGCATCTGCCATACTTAAGTTTTGATTTAGAAATTAATGCCAGCACAACTCTGTTCTCCATGTACCAGATATATCTTCTTTGGCTGAGAGCAACAATACAGCACTCTGAAATAGAACTCAGATGTTGCTATGAAACTTTTTTATGATCTTTCAATAAGCTCTAATCATAATAGATGCCAAAAAAACCCATGAAGCATTCAAAAGGCTACACACAACATTTTTTTTTTGAAAATGAAATATAGAGCTAGTTCTACAGCTTCAAAAGCAAAGTATATTACAAGCCATACTACTAGAAAATAAAATTCAATTCATAAATGGAAGTTTTTCAGTTTAAAATAATATTGCAGAAAAACTGAAGCTCCTGTTGGAAAAGATGTCATTGTTAAAGACAGACATTCTTTATGTGTAGCATGTAAGATTTTTAGCACCTGTATAAGCATCCATATAATTTTTCCTCTCATATAAGCGAATCAGAATCTGTCAGTAAGTCAGTACCATGCCATTACCAGTGGCAGGATTTTTCAGGCAGGAAAGGGAAGCTAAGGTTTTCCTCAGAAAACAGAATTTTGTCATACTCTAATATTTTTAAGCTGCAGTGTTTTTAATCTGAATGAACCTAAGGTTTTGCACAACTTTTCAGTTAGATGGGTCATGGCAGGAGGTCTTCAGAATCACACCTCAGAATAGTCCATATCCAAGTGCCTAGGCCAATCATTAGGAGTACACAGAAACAGAGCCTTTATCTACCAAATGTAGATAGTCTACAGTCATGAGTACAGTCTACAACAGTCAGTCTACAAACAGTCTGCTCATTTCCTAGGCTATGTCTACTACTGTGCTTGTCTCTTTCTCAAGCAGAAATTCCTTTATGGAGTGATAATTCTATAGCAATAGAAGTAACACTGGAGTAGTCCAGCAAAATATTTCAGCTAGCTATCAGGACGATTTGTGAATACAAGTATTCTCTAGGAAACAGAAAACAGAAAGACCAGCTTCCATGTGCAGGTAGTAAAGTGTTTTTTTTTAGAAAATACAGATATGGAAAAGACCTTCCAGATAATGAAATCCAGTTCCAAGGCATGAAAGTACTGACAACTACAATGAGATTCAGCTTCTGAATCTGAAGGCCAGTCACAAAGTAAACAAACCACCACCAAATAGAATCATAGAATCATTATGGTTGGAAAAGACCTTCAAGTCCAACCATAAACCCACCACCACCATGCCTGATAAACCATGTCCTCAAGTACCTCGTTTACACGTTTCTTCATAGAAAAGGTAGCAAGGACTCTGAATTCAACTAAAACAAGAAATTTGATGCGAATGCTGAGTATATCTCAGCTCTTAATTGACTTCAATTTACTTGGCTGCATTTTTGTTGGTTAGATTGGCCTAAAATGCCTTTTAAGTGCATAGACATATTCTCGAATTTCCACTATCATTCAGCAATCATAATTCTGATTACCACTTGAAGTGTATCTTTGCAAAATTTGTTTTGATATATAGGTTCAATAATACCTTACCACACCAAAAAATTCCTTACTTTCCTTCTCCCCACACTCCATCTCCATGCAATCTCACTGCAATTATTCCCCAGGTTAAATTAATATTATTCACACATAAAAACACAATCTGCAACCCAAGAAGCTGCTGATTTTGTTTTTTTTGTTGTTGTTGTTATTTTTCAGGCTAGCTTTGTGCACTTTGTGTATTTTCCTAAGGGCGTATATTACCTACCTACCTACTTGTGTTCTTTCCAGATGCCCAGTGTTAGAAGACCGATTGCACTAAATACAAGGCATGCATTCCCCTCTGTCATTATTTGTGTAGAAGAGAACAATGAACAATAACTGCGGGATCCTCAAAAGGTTCTATTAAGCGCTGATCAAATGCAGGTCCCATCTTCCACACAGAAGAGTGCGTTTGTGATAAATAATAAAATGAAGGCTAATGGAATATGGAGAAGCTGGCAATATTCTTTGATATGATCAAACCTAGTTATATGTAAAAGGAAATGATAAAGGCCTTATTGGCTTGGAGTTTGAAACACAGCAGCATCTTTTATCTATGCGGCTCAGTAAGTTCATTAACTACACCACAGGGTTATGTGCACATGTGCCTGTTCTCAGACTTCAAAGGGGGTGAATAAACAGCTTCTTGAAATACATATACCAAGTGATCAGTTGACTTTCAGGGTTGCATGGTTGTTATATCCCTTGAAGGCATCCAGGAGACCCTTCACCTTCACAGGCCCTGCTTTAGAGCACTATTTGTGTGCAGATTTAAGTGTGATCTCTTCGGGAGCACCTCAGCAGCTCTGAAGAATCTCTCATGAGATGGTGACCTTAACAGCAAGCAGTATCTTTAGGCCTTAATGAAGCAAAATTTATTTATAGTCTGTTTAAAGAACTGACAAGTTGATCTCAGGAGTTCAAAACCAAAAGTAGACAAAACAAGATTTTCCACAGAGGAAATAAAATCTTCCTCCAGAAAATCAAACTGCACCCCCCTGCCCTCCCCCCCACCAAAAAACCCAAACCCCCAAAACAAAACAAACAAACAAAAAAACCCAGAGATCCTGACTTTGCTGTATTTGGAACACAGGATAAATCTATTTAAAAAGTTAGGGACAATGATTCAGAAAAAAAAAAAAAAACTTCCTTTTGTCTCTCATCTGGAGAGAATTCCTCTTCACTAAAGTGAGAAACAACTCTGATGCTCCAATCACACTTAGAAGACCTAGAGCCTTCCTCCAGAGCATGTGGAACAGGCATTGTGGTTTATGTAGTTATTGCCAATTTTAGTCGAAACACATTCTGCTTCCAATCCCTCTTAGGAAAAGGAAGGCAGCAGGTTTACAGAAAAGAGGTTTGTGATCAAAATTAAAAGGAAGTAATTGGGGGAGGGGGCAAGAAATAGGAAGACAATTCATGAAGAACACTCCAGGAATAGTTGCACACAAGATGCCTTCTTGAGATTAATGAATTTGTCGTACATGCTCAAAATTATTTCCATTCACATGGAACAGGTCCAGCTGCTTTCAGCATCCACAGATGAGAAGCAGAAGGAAGCAGAAGAGAAAACAACCATATTTTGTTATGTCCAACAGTTAAAATCACTGGATAGCAAATAAATTACGCTAAGCACAATTAAACAGAGAATTAACAGCAATCATTTGTAACATAACACAACAAGACAGCTAAGATAAATGAGAAAGGGCTTGCAAGGCATCATATTGAGAAACTGTATGACACATAGCCAAGATACATGTTTGCAGAAATATGAACCTGAGGTCAAATAACTGATTTCGTTCTAGCAGTACATGTATTCATCTAAGCCGTATTTATGGCCAATTCTAATCCCTTCCCCTGGCTTTGGGAGTGCTAGAAAAATGTCTACTATTGTATAACTGCTATTTTAGTGGTATGAGGGGTAGCAACACCAGTACAAATCCAGACTTAAGGGGCTAATGTTTAGTTACTAACAAGCAGGCTACTCTTGAGAGGTGGCATGGTGCTACCGTCACTCTAGTTTAGACGACTCTGATCTTTAGAGCTTTGTTAATGACAGCAGAACTGCAAGGAGCTCTTTCTCCCTAGTTCCCCAAATTCAGGCATGGTATGCTTGTATGGTAGCTTGTGTGCAGATGTAAACTTGATCAGCTTGTGCTCCAAGGTACTGTGGGACCAACTGTAATCTAAAAGCTGAGTGGAATGATTAAAGCAGTCCACCCAGCTGGTAGACACCTGGCTCCTCAGCCGGTCTTGTAAGCTTAGGCTCATGATTAGAGCAACACCCGTCACCCTGCTTAGGTCAGTTTGAAGTGCTAGCACAGCAAACAAACTTATGCCTGAAAGATCTTGTTAAGTTTTCTCATGGTTACACCTACGTTAGCTTTCCTAGGCTCAAGTGCTTGCCCTTGTTATATCTCCTTCGTCTGTTGCTATAACAACTCCCGTGCTTTCCTCCAAAAACTAGTCAGCAATGGTGTTGACTGAGACTTCGGTCTTATATCTTTTATTGCATTTCAGTGATATTTTGACTTACCGTAGTCTAAGGGCAAACTGTTACCTTTCGTTGGACAGTAAGTCTCAGACACAGAAAAGCATTATGACTTGCCCTGGCTCCCTTAAAGGGATTGTGATGGAGACCCTTTTGCATGGTAGTCACCACCCAGAATACAGACTTGGGTTACTGTTAGAGTCTGCGTCCAGATCTAGAAGCTGACTAGTGCTCCTGGGGACTACGTAGGTAAACATATGGTCTATGCATCTCACATGGCAAAAAGATGATACAAATAACCTGTAACATGAACATATTTACAGGCTACCTGACATGCTAGTATTGCTTAGCTTTATTAAGTTGCAGTCATTCCTGCTCAATGAAAGGGAGCACCTTTGGATTAGGAAGAAATAAGGAGCCTGAGATCCGTTACATCCACAGCAGGCTCCCTGTCTGCAGTGTTTAGGACTGCTCCTGTGAGTGTATTACTGCTTGGAGGAAGCACCTTCCAATTTCACTGCTTCATTAAGTATCCACCAAGGAGCTGTTGCTCTTGTGACAAGCAGAAGCGCTCTTTGGGCTTCTGCTTTTGGCAGCATTTTACTTCTTACAGTGCCATCATGTTAATGACACCGGGATATGTTCTCTATTTCAAAACGCATCCATACCACAGACTTTCTATATTCTTTAACCTTCAAAGGAAAGGCCAGGTTTAAAACTTGACGTGGGAAGACTGGCAGAAGACTTTTGTAACAGATAAGAACATGGACCAGCATCTCTTAGTGAGACACAACAAGCAAGGGCACAGTGTGATTTTGTTTTCTTAGGATTCAGATTTGGCCATTGCCTATAGATTTCACAGAGATCCTGGTTAAAAATAAGCTAGCCTAATTTCATTTGGCTTCTCCCTGTTCTCTTTTCTTCTAAAGAGGAAAGTAGCTGATGGGTAGAGGCTAGGCCAAGTGAACACAGTGCCCATATTAAGCATTAATGGAGACAAATGCCAGGTTGAGAGGTCAACTGCAATTTTTCATTTCCTGCTAGCAGCAGAAGGTTCCATATAGTAAAGACAAAATGTTAGGGTAGCACTTGTGACTCTCCTAGCCCTTCAGTAACTTTTTAAAAAGTTTTTAGTTTTCAAAAAGTGATTTATATCTGTTGCTTTGATTACTCCATGTAGTTTTGTCACAGCTGGTCTTCATTAAAGGTGATACTATAAGAGAAGGTGCAATTTTATAGTAAAAGCAATTGTTCTGTAGTCTGATCCATGGCAAGTGCCAGCATGCAAAATAATGTCATGTGCTCACACATGCTGTGTAGCATTAAATCGACACAAACAGCTATGTGTTTCCCAGTTTGTTTGATTTAGCAATACAGTGAAATCATCTTCTGATGGAGGCATTTTTATACAAAACAGACATGAGCAGAATGCCAGCCATAACCAAGACTTTAGTTTCCACAATGGAGAGCCTTGAAATACTCTGATTTTGTATGTTGACTACACTCATAATGAAGGGAAGACAGAAGAATTTAAGACCACCAAAGTTCTCCCAATGATTGCCTTTTGGCATTACAACTCCCTCTGCATGAAAACCTTAAGTTATGGTTTTCCTCAGCTGTAAGTTTGTCTGCCCAAAACCCTTTGTCATTCCAGAGTGGTCGATTAATGGAGTATCTGTTCTAAATCAATAACCAGTAGCAGAAGGCATATATTCATTTAATTAGTATTGTTTGCCTTGAGTATGTCTGTCAATTTACTCTTTGATAATAAAATGCGATGTTCAATGCCCTGAAACATTTCACAGAGACATACCTGCTGAGGGGCTATGACAGCAGGGGAATAAGGGGGACAGTATTATACCCTTAATGAGTTCAAGAGAGCCCATCATGTTTATAAGCTAGTACCTGATCTGCAAAGCTAGTATAAGGCTCTCCAAAGTGCAGAGAGACTTGTATGTCCAGTATGTCCAGCAAATATATCCAATATTTGCTTCCTGGAAAAAAAGGGCAAGGTAGTTTCTTTTTTCATCAATGTATAGCTGATGAGGAAGTAAATGAGAGTTAGACTTGAACAAAGGTGGAAACCCATGAGACTCCAAGAAAGATGAGCTAAAAACAAGGTTAACGGTGTTGACTTGAAAGAGATTGCATTCACTGGTAATTGTAAGCATACAGGAAGATAACACATCCCTGGCAATTTGAGTCCAAGATCACTTTGAATAGGCTAATACAAAAGACACCTTTTATATATGACATTAGTGTGGAGAGATTAACAAAACATCTTCTGTTTTACTTCTTATGCATCTTTTATCAATATTTTTAAATTATTCTGTGTATATTGGACATTGTAAACAATCTTCTATTGACAGCCAGCTAAGCTTACTCTGAATTAAGGGCAATTTCTAGGTACTTGGTTAACAGCAAGGCACTCCTCCATACATTGGGATGATCTTTTAAACTTGAACAACTGAACGTCAGCAAGCGAACAGTTTGTCAAAGAGAGCCAAAGGGTAACAATTGTGTCTCTGCTGAATATGAGCAGACTGGGAGCTCTGTGTACAGTAGAAGTCCACAGAGGTACCATTAGAAACCAAATCGGGGTTGCTGTATAAGCCCTGGCTGCTTAGGCAGGCATGTTCTTTACTTTCTAAATTCCAGAGACCTTTCCTAGTCATTCCTGCTTCCTTGGAGATGTTTCTTCAATAGCATAAGTAAGTCCTCATGTGTCCTCACAGAGTAGTGTCAGGCAGCCCACAGTTTTCTTACATTTTCTGGTCTTGGGAATCTGGGACGACTTACTACATGATTCCACAGCCTTTGCAGCATGCTCTTTCCTTCCCAGGACACCTTAGAAATGCCTACCAGCTGCAGCTGTCTTCCTGAATCTTTAATAAACAGACTACTATCAGACCTTCCCCAGCAACAGAGGTCAGACATCCTCAGGCTGCTCTTATTTTGCTGGGAGGTTTATTTTCATGGTATTATATATTTGCTCCAGGGCTCACTGGGAGGTAAAGCAAGACAAGTCTCACTAAATCTCAACACATTTCAAACTCCAGCATATTACTTCACATAGAGGCTGGAAGGGACCTCTGCTCATTGCCCTGTTCAAAGGCAGGGTCAGTGGGAGCAGGTTGCTCAGGGTTGCCCCCAATCAGGTTTTGAATGGAAGGATGAAGACTCCACAACCTCACCAAATAACTTCTTCCTATGTTCATTCACCCTCAGAGTAAAACATTTTTGTCTTATACTTAAATGGAATTTCCTGTATTTCAGTTTGCACTCAGTGGATATTGCCCTTTCACAGGATACCATTGAGAAGAGTCTGTCTTTAAAGAGTTTATTCACAGCTCCTGCCAGGCATTTACATACCTTGATAAGATCCCTTCAAGCCTTTCCTTCTCCAGTCTAAAGAGTCCAAGCTCAGTCAGCTGGCTCCTCATATTTCTCATGCTTCATGCCGTTAATCGTTTTCATGGGCTTTCACTGGACTCATTCCAGTGTGTCTGTCTTTCTTGTAATGGAGAGCCCAAAACTGAACAGCACTCCAGATGTGGTCCCATTAGGGCTGAGCAGATATGAAGGGTCACCTCCCTCAACGTGTTGGTAACATTCTTTCTAAAGCAGACTAGGAGGCTGTTGGCTGCCTTTTCCTCTAGGGGATATTGTTGGCTTGGGTTCAAATGGACGTCCACCAGGAATCCCTGGTTCTTTTCTGACAAGTTGGTTTCGAGCCCATCAGCCCACAAGTGCACACTTGTGCCTGACATTATTCCTTCCGAAGTGTAGGACTTTGCATTTCCCTTTATTGAACATCATGAGATTCCTGCCTGGCCGTTTCTTCACCCCAATGAGATCCCCTCTGAACAGCAACACAACCTTCTGGTCTGTCAGCCTCACCTCCCAGTTTTACATCATCTGCAAATTTCTGAGGTTGCACTCTGTCCCATAAGCCAGGTCTTTAGCAAGGATGTCTCCTCTTGCTTCAAGGAAATGATTTGCTTGTCTTCATGCCTTTGATCACAACCTTTTGAGCCCAGCAGCTCAGCCAGTTTTCAGTGCACTTCAGTGACCATTTATTTAGTCTGTACTTCATCAATCTTCCTACGAAGATGTTATGTGAAAAAATATCAAAAGCCTGCTAAAATCAAGGTAAATACCACTCATTTCTCTCCTCTGGTCCACCTGACCAGTCTTCTCATTAGACAGTTGATCAAGCATGATTTCCCTCTTTAAAAATGCATTTTTAAATATTTGGAAATAAGGAGAGATTCCATGAAAATTCCTTGCAAAGATCTTATGATATCCTTGCTGGGGAAGGAAGGACAGATAATGGGTGTTCCAGTACAGCTCTGTCAAAGATTATTATTAACAGATCATGTGCAGTGACTATGAAAAAAGAATGCCAGGGAAATTATTTTACCTGCTTATCCAGGTTTGCCTCTAGTAAATTCATTTGGTCTGTAACATAACATGTTAACTCTTTCAGCTCTGCTGTTCAAGACTTTGGTCAGGTAAGGAATACTGTAATGGTGATTACTACAGGAAGTATTAAGACAGAGATAACATCAGTTTAGAAGCAAATCTGTCACAGATATTTACCAGGTAGAAATGATACAAATGTTATTACCAACTGATGAGCCTTCATCTTCTGAGAAGCAATCATACCCCACATTATTCTTTTAATGATCATTTGTAATGATCTGCTTATAAACCTTGCACTTAAGTAAAAAGTATACATGAGAAGGAGGGAAGAAGAGTTATCCTTATGAGAGATGAGGTTGGATTACTATTTCAAGGAAATGAAAAGGGACTAAGATCACCAATATCATTGTCTTCATTTTGTAAAAACAAATATCATTAAAATAATTCGGCAGTGAGGTAGACCAGGATTTTACAATAGCACATTGCCCTTGACTAAAACAATTTCAATTTAACTCAAATTGTAGCTGCCTGTGTGAAAAGATTAATTTAGCTATAGCATTGATAAAGTAGATAGAGCTGACCAAATTATACTTGAAATGTCTTAAGAATTCTTTTTCTTAATAGCAAAGCCATTTCCCTGTGTATGTTTGGTGAGTCGGGGCAGCTCAGTACCGGTCTGAATAAAAATAAATATCTTGCCTGCAGACAAATCTTACTGCCTCCAAAACATTGCACACTTTAAATTTTCTGTTTTGCTCAGTAAAATTCAAAATTGTTAGCAAGTATCCATCTAAGAGTTACAAACAGGGCCCACAAATGACAGGCCAGTAAAGAAGGCAGTATGAATTCCTAGAAATGCTAGAGAACAAGGAATGAACAGGACATGTTATGAAGAAATTAAAAAATGACTTATTTTTAAACAGAAAATCAGCACATAGGACAAAAAAAAGTAGGAAACTGAAAAATTAAGCATAAAAAACTGAATATTAAGTTATTTTGCCCCCATTAAATATTTTTCTTCTGCTATAGCTGAAAACCCGTCAAATTCAGAAAAAAAAAAATCAAAGCCACAATAGAATGTGTAAGCTGATAGTCACATCAAAAAGTTAAGCATTGTCTGGTTTTAAGTAGGTAAAAAGCATTAAGTTGATGGTCCCATCATGGTTCATAGGAACATAAGAAAACAGAAAGTGCAAAGGCAGTGAAGAATCTCCTGAGCGGATTGAAGAAAGAAGTATAGAAAGATAGAAAGGACAATCAAAAAAAAAAAAAAAGTAGCACATTGGCTGTGGAAATTGGCCATTGCTCTCCCATCAAAGACGTGTGCATTATTACTGTCACTTTTTTCCTTGCTAGTATCAAAAGAAGCAATGGAATGTACTTACCTGGTTTAGACTGGGGCAGATAAAAAGATTCTCAAAACTCATGAAATTCAAGCTGAGCAGAATATTTAGAGAAAATAAAATCTTCCAAAATGTGATTCTGAGGATACCAAAACATCTTCATGTTTTAAGTTTAAAGAAGATTTTCAAAATACTGTAAATTTCAAATAATCCAAAAAAAATCAAATATTTAGAAATAAAATGGTAGGGTTAGATAATGGTGGGTTTAGAAGTGTGATTTTTAAATTTTATATTATTTATATAAATTATATTGAGATAAAACGTTATTTCTGAAAACAAAATAAATTACATAAGCCTCAGAATTTAATGCAAAATGAACTGTTTTGTTTCTAGTGAAACAATACATCTGGACTTCTGTTTCATTATTGCAGCCTTACCACATTTGCACTTCCAAACCACATTTACTTGCGAAATACTGTGATTTAAAAGAAACAGAACAAAAGAAGCTGTAACAAACTTCAAAGAAAACAGACTTTGAGCACTTTGCAGTCTGAATGAGGAAGCGCCAGACTACCGAATCTCAACAGCCCATGGGCAAACGTTGCCAGCAGAATTAAGGAGGGTGCTTATAGTTGCCTCTCCTTTCCAAAACCACGTTATAGGGAAAACTCCCTGTAAGTAGCAGTGCTCTCTGTACCTTCATCAACATCAAGAGGGAACTAGTGCTTTTGGAACTGGTTATGTTCTACAATTGCTTTCAACAAGTGACATAAGTGATACTCAGGTTGGGAAGAATGCATGGCCAGTTCCAACACACTTGTAGGTAGAGCTAAAACAAACAAAAAGTTGTTTCAATCTGCTTGTCTTCTAGCAAAAGTCGTCCAAAGCCATAGATCAAGAAGGGAAGATCTGGTATGAACTGCCAGCAGGGCCACCTTAGAAACATATGTGATCATTTTCTGCTTCTCAGATTGTAAAATAGAAAAAACAGCACTTGAGTATTTTAAAGGGACAAGCAAATCATGATTTCAAAGCACTCAAATGGGAACCATATAAATCCCAAGACATTAATAAATATAAAGGTAATGAGTTGGTCAGTATGTCTTTTTTGCTACAAGGAAAAAGAAATAATTTCTATTAACATTAACATGAACTTAACTATTGCATTGTTGAATTATTAATCTGTATGAGCATGTCAAAGTGATTAGCTCATTATTAAGGTTTTCATATTGGGAAAATTATAAAAAATATTTCAAAAAATAATTTGGCACTTTCAGACTAGCTTATTAAAGAATAGGTAATAATAGTAGTAATGGAAAAATAACAGGTCTGCTCATAATAAACCCAAAGATTCCAAGGAAGAAGAAAAGAAAGAAATCAGATTCCTAGATCCTGCAGTAATTCCCGAGTAGGCTCTGCAGGAGGAATTGCCATTCCGGCTTCCCCATTCTCTCATGAGGGAATACTATGAAGACAGGTGGTAAGAAAAAGGTGTTCTGATCTTCCACGAGCTGGCACCCAGTCCTACTATTCAAAGCACATGAGGTCATTCGTGTGACAGTGCAGGCAAGGAGCACTGTGGCTCAGTTTCTCCCACTGCTTATTCCTGGTATGGAGCAAGAAGAGATGGGCTGACAACAGAGCTGACACCTTAGCAATGGGGCTTTGGGAACAGAGAAAAGCCCCGAACTAAACTGAGCAGCAAAAGTAATGTAGAAGAGACCTTATTCTAATATACATATATAAAAAAAAATTCCAAAGGTGGGAGAGCATGCCAAGACATTCTACATCTGAGACATTGTTATATCTTTTGGGACTATCCTATTTGCCTGTGAAATATAGTCACATTACAATAGTTTTAAGCTTCAGTTTTAGCTTCAGTTTTAAGAAGATGTGGGAATTTCAGAAGTCAATAAAAACTAAAGTATAGACTTCAGGATCTGAAGACAGCAGTAGTAACAGCTACCACTATCTCACAGATGAAAAGCAGCCATCAATAAGCACACTGACTGCAAACAAATCCTCTTAACAAGACATATTACAATATCTGCTGTAGCGTAGACAAACGCGAACACACAGTTTGTATCACTTGACCTAAAATATCCTTTCCATTCCCCAAAGCTCATCCTCTTGGACTCAGCATGCCCTCAGAGGGCTAGAATGCCTCAATCAAATATTTTTGAGATGCAGCGCTGTGATAGGCTCTTAACACAAACATAACATCCCCCATTTTATCACTTTTCACAATCATGCCACCTCAGATCACTCAGTTCTGATCTTTAAAGAAGATCTACAAAAATACCTTCCAAAGAAAACCCTGGAGCTAACATTTTAAGCTTTGCTGGTCACTAAAAAGCAGGGATTTGATAAAGACATTGATTTTATGGCACAATATAATTTCTTTTCTCCTCCTCTAACCTTTCCATGTTCCAAAGGCTACAAATTATTTTTTCCTCTCTGCACCTTGGAGAGATAACTGACTTATCACTTTTGTCCATTCTACATGTAATAGCTACCTTTTCTTTCAGAGGTAGTTTAGCTGGCACACGTCTGAGCAATTGCTTTCAATTTGTATTTGGCTTAGAAGTTTCCTAATTCTTTTTCAGACTAGAGGAAGGCCAGGCAATTTGTCTACCAGTTATCCTTGTTGGTTCCACAAAAGATGGTATCTCAGTGGACAGATCTGGTTTTGCCTCCTGTATTCTGTTTCTGCAACAACAGTAGCACATCTGCTTTGCAAACACCTCTTAAGTTGTGAGGCTAAGAGAACACAGTAAATAAAGCATGCCAAGTTAAATAAAATATGAGCCATGATAACATCCTGTTCAGTTAAACAGCAAGGTGGATCAACATCTGGTGACTGAATCTTAAATAAGGGATTGATATCAAAAGTACACATGTAAACATGAGAAAACTTGTGTGAAAACATATTTCTTTTTTTTTCAAGAAGTGCTAGATGATTAAGATATCAATTTGCTGTCTCTGGACAGCTTCATTAAAGTGCTGAAGTGATAGCGCTACTTTCTAAAAAAGAACTATCTAACAGACTGGGCTGATATGATTTAAAAAGAGGCACAAAGACAGCATGTCTTGATGCACCTCCAGTTGGTTCAGAAGGACAAAGGTCTCCTGTGGGTCCTATGTCACATCAGCCAATGTCTTCCAGAGGTCTGAGATGCGCTAGGGCACCCAAAATTGCCCTAGATGTTAAGGGAAATGAATCACATCTAAGAAATCCATATGTTAGAAGACTTCATTCAGACACCTCTTTGGTTAGACTCTATAAAAAAGCCAAAGCCTATCACAAATATTCCAAGCCAGTGCTAGCCGAGAACATGGCACCCAAGATGTGGGCTACCACTTCTTAGGCAACAAATCAAGAATATCATCTCATCCTGTCATCAAAGACAGCCCTGGGCAATGTGAAGGGTCACTGCTTCTAAAGTATAAAATCACAGAATCATAGAATGCTTAAGGTTGGAAGGGACCTCTAGAGGTCATCTAGTCCAACCCCCCTGCACACGCAGGGTCACCTAAAGCACGTGGCACAGGACTGCGTCCAAGCAGGTTTGGAAGATCTCCAGAGAAGGAGACTCCACAGCCTCTCTGGGCAGCCCGTTCCAGTGCTCTGTCACCCTCACTGTTGAATTTTTTTTTCCTTAAGTTCCTGTGGAACTTTAGGTGTTTCAGTACCTTGTCAACAGAACTAGTTTGTGAGGTTATAAGTCTCCCCTCTTTACTGACTTCATACAACCATGAATGACAAAATCAGGTAAGATATTCATAAAAAAAATACTGCTGATAGTGCTCCATAGTTATTTA
Organism: Tinamus guttatus; assembly: GCF_059628265.1. NCBI lineage: Eukaryota > Metazoa > Chordata > Aves > Tinamiformes > Tinamidae > Tinamus > Tinamus guttatus. The sequence goes on along the minus strand of NW_028288569.1, from coordinate 4,615,183 downwards.
GAAGTCTCATGGCAGGGTAAAAATAGTCAAGTATTTGAAACCTGCCCACATCTGTTTCAGAATAGTCATATTTATTTTTCCTCTTAATACTTTTTTTCATCAATTACAAAAAAAAATTCCACAAACCTTCATTAATATCTTTAGATGGAGAACATCACTGGCTATAATTCTCATGAATTTTGACCATATTTTTGGTCCTTCAAAACAAGTGAGCATTTAAAATAAAATATCAGCAGAAAATAAGAGAATAATATATAATATATAATCTTTCTCTCTCTCTCTCTTTTTTTTTTTTTATGAACAATGTCTTTTCATACTTAGGACAGTTTCAAATTACCACACAAAAAATAATGCAAATATCTCATAACACATTATGATATGTTTTTATCATAACACATCATGATATGGTAAAGCTTTGAGGCAGATTCGATAGTATTTCTAGAATTCAAAGTGCTAGAGCAACCAATGGGACATTTTCCCAATGAAATTTGTTAGATGATCTAAGTGAATTGCCTGTTACTTCCTTTGCTTAAAAAATATTTTTGCTGTTTCATTATTTTGTATCTTTCAGGAGTTATGCATGGAGAATGGTCATCAGAAGCAATGTCTGTATTAAACTAAATCTTATAAATACAGGAAGCCAACTTTGATATTACTTGGCAGACACAAACAAATTGGTATCTTAAAAATCTTTAGCACCATGTTTTACTAGCATACAAATAATTATCTTTAAACATAGAAGTTACTGCTGAACATTATTTACATTTTTTTAAAGATCCCTTTGGAGTCCATATACATTTCAGTAAAAAAAAAAAAATACTTCCTATGGCTATGTACATTATTTTTTTCAGGTTATTAAAAAATGTACTGCATGTGATGTTAAATTATTTTCCTTGTTGATACAAGTATCTTCATTATTACTATTTTCATGCATTCCTAAAGAGAATCACAAATGAGATTAATTACCAGATTTGCTGAACAACCCATTAAAGAAGAATTGAAGAGGCCAAGACATTTTGAAGGAAGGAAACTCATCAGAATCAATCTGTTAGTGCTTTGAAATTGTGCCTATTAAAAATAAAGGCATCTCTAATCCACGACTAAGAACATCATGGACTACACGAGAAAAACAAACAAACAAACAAAAATAAAAACAAAACCCAAGCCCTATTCTTCATGCCTACCACTCTGGCTGTGAAGAAAGGTCAGGAGTAAGGGACTGGTGGACATTACTCTACACTTGAATCAGGCCATCTGTTGTGCGGGCATGTGTGAAAGAAGCTGGATCACTCTCCTGTGGGAATGAAATTGCTGAGAGCCACCAACTCAAATATCAAAATTGGCTATTGTAACTATATACACCTGCGATGAGGCGAAGATTCACGTCTCCTGTGTCATCAGTCACATGCAGTGACTGAAAGGATGGACTCTGCCCATCTTGACGGTGCTCTGCTCCACCTCAAAAGAGCCCCCTTTGGGACCAACCAGTGCCCAGGAGTTTAGGAGCAACTTCAAAATAATAAAATATGTAATACCATCTTACTACTTGAAAAATATATATACACATTGAGATTTAAAAATAATTAAGAAACTTTATTCAACATTTTATGGACTCTAAAAATCCTACAATCCTAGGAACAGCTAGGAAATCATCTCAGAATATATCTTATCCAAACATCTAGGTAGCATCATAAGTGATTTTACATCTGCACACTAGCATATGTCTACTTCCCCATGTCACAACATCCACTTAAAATTACAAAGTTTGTAACTTCTTTGTTACCTGCCCCAAACTTTACCTTAATGATTCAGCTACTTGTTATTCACTAATTAAGGAAGCAAACTGAAGGGAATAATCTCTTCATCTTGATTTATTTACCATAGTAGATGTCATCTTAAACTTTGTCCATTCTTTGATTAGTAATGGAGGAGTGAGAGGAAAATTGATCTGACTTTCTCTTTTCATGTTGCTGAAAATAGAAAATAACCCTGCTGACATCAACAAACCATCCAACTTCTCGGAGTTTAATGAGAGTCACTGGTGTAGCTGCTGTCTTTCCTGCACATGATGGCCTAAAATGAACCCAAAGTTTAAAGCAAAACGAGGAGTCAAAATCACATAGTATAACAGATAGGAAGGTTGCTGAAGCCCACTCAAGCTGTTAAGTACAATTTTGGCACCAACCCACCAAAAATGATGGATAATTGAGACTGTGTGCTTATGACCTATAGTCTGAGTACAGAACTCTTGCTTCCTGCTGACAATACCAGGAAATAAATGCTCCCTCCTTGGTGAGTGAATAGATTCCGTTGAAAATTCTTACCCTGCATCACTCTACTATTTCACAAGAAAAATACCGTCTTCTTCATCTCTTCATTTGGTGAGAAACCATGGACAGCCTGTACTCTGGAGAGAAGAGGAACAGCCCTGCAAAATGTTTTACCACCCCAAAGCTAAAGTTTTCAATATACAGGTCCTAGCACATTTAGCTGTGATGCTTGAGACTTCAGTGTCCATCAGTTTGCCCTCCTCCATTGATCAGTAAAGCATTGCTGAGATTTATTACTTTACCTTAGCACAGAAAGAGAGCAGGAGAGCAGGTGCCTATGTTTCGGCCACACCAGTCCATACTAGGATCTTGGAGTACTGGTGCTGGTGCAGGTGGAAAAGTGGCAAGGTCAAGCTGCCACCACTAACCTGGCCTTGCTGTCCTAAAAGGAAGATATACAGTTAACATCAGTGAGCACTCTTAGCCCTTTTAGAAAATTGTTCCTAATATCAGCTGTCTTTAATGAAACAGCAGTGCATATCCAGAACAGGAAGTAATAAAAAACTTAAAACTTTCATTGAGCTGTATGGCTCGGATCTCTTACCTCTGTAAAAGCACCTAAAATCTTGAGAGTTGATTTTGCTGTCTTTGACTCTTTGCTTCTGTCTGTTTGCATAGTGGTGAAGCTTCCAGCAACAAAAATCTATTCAACTTTTTCTCACATTATGGTAACTATAGATATTTTAAGTTGTGAGTACTGATTCATTAGCTAATGACTCAGCTTTTAAGACCTTCTCCCCAAGTGTGCTAAGTTCTGTTTTGTCACAGTGTGAATCAAGCATCAAAAATAAGACGATGCTTCAAACTGCACACAGAAGCATCAAGGTCAAGGCAGGCAAGAGCTTTGATCTATAGGAACAGAAGAGATGAGAGCTAGCACAGTAAGTGAAAAAAGTAAGAGAAGTAGAACAAAACAGTAATGATAAATAATAATAATAAAATACTTTTTTAAAAAAACTTTTTTTTTCTTTTTGCATGCTGGGTGAATGAATTAAACTCTCTTTTTTAATAAGTAAATTTTGTGCTGTTGCTCAGCTTCCTTTTTTGAGTTCTGCATGATTTGCATCCAAAAGGAATCTAAGGTGTTCCGTGCACGATCCAGGAGCAGTAAGGATAAAAATAAAGCTTTCATGCATTGATCATTATCTATTCTCAGAGGCAGACACCCTAATGCTCTTTTAAAACTTTTTTCCATCTCCAACTGCTGTTCTAGGACTGCGAGGACAAGCAGGGCACACCCACATGCTATTATTTCACCTTTATCTTTTCCATGTGAACTGTCTTAAGAATCTTGGGCAGATACTTCCTCCCTGTACTGAAGCACAACTGAAAATCACTTCATTTACCTGTCATTGTCTTAGGCAGAATGACCTCTCTTTTAAACCTCAGTGTTTCAGAAGGTTGCAAGGGTCTGTCTGAACTGAGAAGGAGATTGACCTTTGCATCCACTTTTGCCATAGCTTAGACGCCTCTAATACATAGCAACAATTGACATAAATTTTGACAGGAAGCTGAGTTAGTTTAGGGGTTATTAAGGGCAGAGCTCCAATGGCTCCAGTGGCAATTGCATAACTTTACTCAAAAAAAGAGAATCACTTAAAGAGTCTAGCCACCCAAAACATGCAAGTCAGGCCCACCACATTACACATGCAGTAACCTTAAGCACAAAGGAATATGCTTTTTTAATACATATATGCATGCCTATCTATGTTTTTGTATCTACCTATATATTTATATACATATGCATGTGTGTGAACACATATAAATATATGTGTGCCTATATATTCATGCTAGAGCCTAGACAGTGAGCAAGGGGGGCTAGAAATGTTCATCTATGGGAAAAAAAAGCTTGATTAGAATTATGAAAAATTGCTAAAATTATGGAAAAAAATAAAATTAATGGTTAACACATGCTATAGAATGAGAAGGGAGGTGGTCTGGTTCTTTTACCAGTCACAGCACCTTTATTGTTTTTAACCTCATGCTGCACTATGCGATTATTTTTACAGTTGGCCCTCTCTGTGTTGAGCCAGAGAACGTACTATGCAATGAACTATGATTCCTCCCCTGTGCAGCTCAGGGTTTGAGCCTTCCTCTGGTTCTTGAAGCATGTCAAGAAAGCACATTCCAGCTTCTGGGATGCCCAAATTCATCTTGGATTGCATACACCCTGATGAGTTTGTTTGCAACTCAAATTTATGTGAATCTATTGTTATGGAGAAAACAGGGGGCCCTTATGCCTCTAGGCTTCATTTTAAGACTCTTAAAAATGCAAAACATATTCATCTATAGCAAAGCAAAGAGGTTAGTCTGGAAACAGTTACAAGGAAAAGGCACAGAACTACTAATATAAAAGTAAGCCTTATGCGACTTCTGCCCACTACCAAGGCATGGTTTAAAGAGTCAAGACATATTTTGAAGAGCAGAACCACAGGCCCATCTGCAAGACAGAGCACTCTGTATCAGACCTGAGTAAGACTGAAGGGACCTTTTATCAAGGGGCATCTGAGGACAAACAGAATATCAATGCACCAAAACTACTACTCAAGTACTTTCCCTTGGCATTTTTTCTCACTATTTAATTTCCGGAAAATATATTAACAATTGTGATGAGCCTCATCTGTGAAACATTCTTCAGGCATGTCTAGGGGTTACACGAAGATTTAACATACTGATTTCTCATGCTGTGCAGGAGAGAGAACTGAACTGGAATTTGCCAGACTTTCTGTGTCCCCAGCATCATGTCTGGCATCGCTGCATTTTTCATAGCTCAGTTACAGAATCACAGAATCACAGAATGGTTGAGATGATCTAGAGATCATCTAGTCCAACCCCCCTGTGCACACAGGGTCACCTAGAGCACATGGCACAGAATGGCATCCAGGCGGGTTTGGAAGATCTCCAGAGAAGGAGACTCCACAGCCTCTCTGGGCAGCCTGTTCCAGGGCCCTGTCACCCTCACAGGAAAGAAGTTCTTCCTCACAGGGAGATTAAACTTCCTGTGTTTCAATTTGTACCCATTACCCCTGGTCCTGTCATCGTCCACCACCAATAAGAGTTTGGCCCCATCCTCTTTACATCCTCCCCTCAGGTATTTGCACATGTTGATCAGATCTCCTCTCAGTCTTCTCTTCTCAAGGCTAAACAGGCCCAGCTCGCTTAGTCTTTCCTCATACGAGAGATGCTCCAGTCCCTTAATAATCTTCGAGGCTCTATGCTGGACCCTCTCTAGAAGCTCCACGTCCCTCTTGTACTGTGGAGCCCAGAACTGCACCCAATACTCCAGGTGCGGCCTCATCAGAGCTGAGAGGAGCAGGATCCCTCCCTCGACCTGCTGGCAATGCTCCTCCTGATGCAGGCCAGGATCCCATTGGCCTTCTTGGCAATGAGGGCACATTGCTGACTTGTGGGTAACGTTGTCAACCAGGACTCCCAAATCCCTTTCCTTAGAGCTGCTTTCCAGCAGGTCGAGCCCTAATCTGTACTGGTGTCTGGGGTTATTCCTCCCCACGTGCAGGACTCTTCACTTGCCTTGCCTTACAATTTATAAATGTATGAGAGAAACCATTATCATTCAGTTACTGCATTTCCACAGAGACCGCACATTTTAAATTAAACTAGCATTGCAGATGACCAATTGCCACATGGTATCTACATTTTACAATGCAACTTTGCAACCTGAAACCCACTATATATAGCACTTATCTGCTTATTTTGATCAGATTTTTAAAAAATGCTCAAGAATTAGTGTTGTAATAATAAGTGCGTAATCTTTATCCCAGATAAGAAAATCCCACCAGAGAACTAGGCACATTAATCCTTATACTTCCAAAGTAACATGTAGAAAGCACAATTCATGGCTGATGTTACAGTGCAGAATTATTGCTGGACATGTCAGACAGCTAGAATTCTATACTAGAGTTCCAAATAAACAAACAAACAAGCACACAAAAAATACTTATACAAATTTCTTAGCAAGAAGATGTATTTTATTTAATGTAAGATGATTCAAAACTGTATTTTACCTTAATGAACAAAAAAGAAGTAAGCATTAATTAAAACAATTTTTCATTAATGGAAGAAAATCACAAGCAGGACACTTCTATACTGTATAGGCAGAATTAAAAAATAAAATGTATTATAAACTTATCATAATAAAATATATAAATTATAATAAAAACCCTGGGAAGATCTGAGGAAGCCATTTTCTTCCTCAACTTAGAAGAGTTGCTAACAGAATGATTAAACAAAAAAAATCAAGAGTTATAAACCCTGAATTATTCATATACTACTAGAAGCCTCCAAAAGCCACAATTTTATATAACAGGAAAAGATGCGTTGTCAGGCAAAAATCACCCCACTGAAAAAGGAGATCAAGTTACAAAAATATAGAGGAAAATAATTTTTAGACAAAGAAAAAAAATGCAGAAGTGGTTAAAAAGTGTGATCATCTTACAGAGCTAAAAGCTAAAAACTCAGTGAAAGATTAGCAGGACAATTGTCAATAGGACAATAAGATGGAAGACTTAATAGGAATCAGAACCTCTTCACAAAGATTTAAATATTTAAGATACAGACAAAATAATGTAGAAAACTTAGAAATGTTCAACAGATACTTGCATTTTATAATAAGTCTTAAGAAAGAGAATGTGTCTATTCTATGTAATACCAAGCATTGTAATACTCTTAAAAAGGTCATATCTGGCAAGATTAACCGTGGACCCTAATAATCAACAAATCTGATTAACTTAGTCCCTGTTCCACAAACTCTAAAATGTGTTACCTGAAGAGTTCCTCAATTCATTAACTTATTTATAAATTATTTTTATCATGATAAACCAAGGAAAACTAAAAAAAAAAATCCAATAGACGGGAGTAGTGCCCCCCCCCCAAAAAAAAGAATCCTGGAGTTTGAAAAGAAAAGCATGCAACATGAGGCTTCAAAACTAAAGTCATCTCAATTTATTGAAGATTACCTAAAAATATATTAATACTGTGTGCCTAAGCATGCAAAAAAAGGCCTGACAGTGGATAGATCTTTATCGTGTAGCAATTCGAGGAGGAAAAATAGCTGCTGTAATAACCAGCTATGCAGGCTGAGGGATGCTCTCACCACAAGCTTTTCCAGGCAGCATTTCTTTCTAAAACATATGCCTTAATGCAACTTCTTAGCCTTGGAATCCTTGAAGTCAATTCCTCGGGGCAGTTTCCTCTAACTTTTTTTTTTTGTGGACACGTTTCCACGTCCCTTCAAAGGGTTTAAGGCACTATTATGCCTAAGGTTAAAGTATACTCATGTCATGCAGGCAAACTTTCCCCACGGTCACCAGGAAGATAAATGCAGGATTTGGCCCATGGAGATTAAAGGAGTGTTTGCAGATTCTTGCTGTATCTCAAAATAAGCAAAAATCTGAAAATTAATTAAAAGCACAGCTTCACAGCTGAGACCTTGATCATGCCATTTCATCTGCAGCTATAGTTGATGAGAAGTTGCACTCACTCTCCCCACCTTGGCAAAGGCTATAAATTTGCAATTAATAATTGCACTGCTATTAATCTTTGAATGAAGTGGAACATAGCCATTAAATAGAGAAAGCCTTCAAAAAGTAGATGCATGTGGATGAGTACAGAATGCTTTCAGGGATGAAACAGGAAAATTGGCAAGAGACATTTTTAATGGGTTGCTATTAAAGTGCTGTAATTCAGATCGTGAATTAGCTCTTGAGATTCCCCCAACTGAAACTTCTTGGATTCTGCAGCAGCAGAGCGTGTTCCTGTCATCCTTCTGAAGCAGCATCTGCTCCTCAGCTATAGCAGTTAAGTTTTCACTGATTCAGTTCATTCAGTTCATGATTTCCACTGTCCCCATCAGCTCATACACCATCCCATACAATCACCAAGATGATGACACTTATCCCTGCTGCCACTGATGGAGGCTCAGGGTGAAGAGCTAGAGGCAATAATGCCCTAAAAATCTGGAGCACTGTGGTCTGTCCAGGATCTTAAGCCTTCATTTAGATTGCCTTTGGTCTGCCACCATAAAAGATGAAGAGGTGTGCAAGCCTTACCCACACCTTGTGCAATACCTGTGGCTGTCCAAGTGCCCCAGTTTGATGCTAAAGGGCCTCCTGCTCAACTCTGCTGCAGAGTTGCCAACCCAATCTTTCCTGGTGCCCTCCTTTTCTTGCTTTTAAAGTAACCCTCCTTTACATCATCACCATGGAAATTCTTTCAAAGATTTAACAGGTTATGAAGAAGGAAGGTTATAGCTTAGCTTACCTAACCTCCAACCTTAAACCCCCTCCAAAGTCTTCTGAGTTAATTTTATTGCCCTTACTAGACCTAAGTTCCTTGTTCAGTGTTAATAGGAAGTAGGTATATGTATATTAATTTATTTTCCCCATTGTCACATGACATAGAGGAAAAACACCGGTTTGTTATAAAACAAATATTAAATGGGAAATTAAAAGTGGTAAGTAGCCAAGTTCAGCCTTCCATGAGCCTCTGTTGGCTACATCTTTGCAACCATGTGAATAAAGCAAGTGCTTAATCGCGCTGCATACTTCAAGCAGCCAAGTGTAAGTCAGTTCATTAAGTGAGGCAGTGGGAAGTGAAGCTGAAAATATGTATCAATCACTTTCTTGAGGAAGGCAAAGTAACGGATAATGTTGTTGAGTTTGATGGACATTTCTTTTCAAAAGGCGATTTATAACCTAGGAGAGTGTGCTTTTATCACAAAAAAAAAAAAAAAAGGCAATAAACATAGGATTTTGACATCAGCATAGTTACTCCACTATCAAAGATAGGATATCTGTGTTAAAAGGAGGACAAGTAGTTTTCATAATTCACAGCCCAGAAAATCCTCAGGCACCCTAATAGTAGCAAGTGGAAAAAAACCAACATCCTGTGTAAGATGTCACACGTGACGACCATCAGAACATGGAATTTTGGTATTACATTAAGATATTTGTTGAGTAATTTAAATAACCTTTTTGTTTATCATACAAATTTGTTATTAATTCCACGTCCTGAGGCAGCTTGGCTAGAGCTAGAGAACAACGTGGTTGCAGCTGTAAATAATCATCTTTTCACAGGAATCTGTCGCTTTGTGTCTGTACTCTATCAGTGTTGCCTGGATGGGGATAACTCCTATGCTAAATTTTATAATAGAGTGGATAAAGACAAAGATACGCCTCTAGGAAGTTATTAAGTTCCAATGCTACATAGTAAGAAGCATTCAATTAAGTCATCTTTCCCAATCGCTCTTTGAAAGGATTATAACATTTTAACATGCTGGGTTTTTTGCAGCTTCATGAAGGGTTTTTCCCTCCTTTTGAAGTTCTTCTCGGCTGAGACAAATGAATTCTGCTCTTTTTCTTTTGCATACCCATTCCCTAATGTGTAGAGAGTTAATAGTTATTAGGCTATGTTGGGCAATTTAGAGCTTTAAAAGAACATCTGCATAGCGCCAATGCCAGAGAAGCTTGTTTTATATCTCATTTCACTTGTTAAAATGTAATAGAAGATTATTATGAAGATTGATGGAGATGATCCTCATCTTAATTGTTATAACCAAATGATCATTGCACAGTGATGCATAAAATACAAGGCGTTTCAGGTCAGACATATGAAAAGAAGTAAAATCTTGATTTTGCAAGGCCAGAGCAAATTACATTAAGTATGGCAAAGCAACTGATTATTTTCACTGACTGCCCCTCCCAAAAGACTCCATTTCCACTTATCTGTAGCCATGCAGTGACCAGAAAGTTTGGAATTCCTATCCTGACATAACTGTCTTAGGTTTCTCTGACTTTTCCTTTCCCTGCAAGAGGGAAGGAGATAATCCCACTTGTACCTTGTGTTAAAGTGGGCAGTCAGGTCCCTACTCTTGCCCACAGCTTCTCCCTGTTCCTAGGCTCCACAGACCCCAGACGGTCCAGGAAAACACCTTGTGTAACAGCATCAAGGTCTGTGGTGGCCTGATAGCTCAGAACAGAAGCAGGAATGTCACTGTCATAAAGGTTACAGTGGCAATTACCATTAGTAGGGGACAAAGAGGCTCCTCCAAACAAGATGCAAACAATTTGTGAAAGCAAAAGACAGGATTTAACTTGTTTTTGTGTAAGGTGACTTTCTTACCTTGAAGTGGTAGTCACAAGAAACAGGGATGCAAAACCGGACACAAAATCATTCCAAACTGTCAGTTCTCTCCGATGCAAGTATCTGCAGGTAAAAATGGAAGGAGGAGGGTTTAAAACCCATTTTATTAGAAAAAGATGCCTATTTCTTCCCATCCTCCTTTCCAAGGTTCCCCTTGTTCTTAGCACACCCCAAACACAAGATGACTTCTATCCACGACACTTTGTGCACTGCCATGTAAGATTATCTTCTTACAGAATTTAGCCAGTATTGGTGGAATATCAACCCCTGTTCTTAAATCTTGAAGAACACCGAGTCTGAAGGAACTGAAGTGTCCACCTGGTTTTCAGCAATATATTCTGTAAATAACTAAATACATTGACAAAGCTCTGAGATGTAGATCTGGTTTCCACATGAACAAAATGCAATCAACTGTTCAACCTAAAGAGTCAGTTGGTGAATGGCAGTTTTATTCAGCTAGCCACAGTAAACAGGCTCTTACTAGCTACTACAACTTATGTTTGTTTTTCCCAAATTTAAAAGAAATTACCAATTTACAACTTGATTTTACCGTTCACTCTACCCAATGTAGTATAACAACTGTATCTAATAAAATCATCTACTGAATAAGATTAATGAAATTACTTTCACACATAGCCTAGCACTGTGCTAGCTTTAAAATTTAATGCAAAAGCCAACATTTGGGTTCTTTTTATATTCATCTTATTGTCATATATGATGAAAAACAATTCCCTGCGAAGGCTTTTGAAAGGCACAGTTTTCAGAAACTCATAATTCTTATGAAAAGCTATACAGTAACTGCTCTAGAGTCTGAGAGTTCTTTCTCCTCCCTTTCCTTCAAAAAGCACGGGCAGCGTGGGGGCATGATAGCACCAGCTCCCTATACAGTGCTTTCATGATATGCTTTCCCAGTCTCCTTTTCTCATAAGCTGGAGATATCGCGTCTAGGCATAAGAAAATAGCTGGCTTCACGTCCATGCACATTCACCTCCTGACCTCTTTGCCTCTAAAGCCAAAGAAGGTTGTAAATAGTAATGATAGTTTGTGACGTGGGGGTTAAGACCCTAAATTATTTCTCAGATTGCTGAACAGCTGTCTAACAGTATCATTTCCCCTTCCCATCCCTTTTTCTCAATCCTCCCCCAGAACTGCACCCAGAAGTGCTGAATTTAAGCCAGCTAGATGAGACCCGAATCTTAATGAGCACAAAGCAACCCTGCTTTTCTAGAAGTTGATCAATCTATGAAGACAAACCTCTTCTTTCTGGTTGGGAAAGTGTATGGAGAAAATCATAGAATTTGTTCAAGAGCTGAAGGAAAGGAATGCCTCACAAGAGAGCATATTTACCTTACCAGGATGGCCAATGCTGCCAGAAAAAAAAAAAAATCTCTGAAATCAACACCTGTGACACTGTGATAGTGCCCACATACTAACAGAGTGCTCCCTTGTAAGAGAGGGCACTGCAATGCATTTCAGCTGCCCTCCCACAGCTCCTAGCAGCCCCTAGGGATCACCATGTAATGCATAACTAAAGAGCTTGCAGCAACCTATTTCTCAGATGGGTCCACCACTGTGGACCACATTACTCACCTTCCTGGGCATCTTCAGGGCTGAGGCTGCAAGCAGCGCATAAAGCAAAAACTAAGCTGTGCAAAGCGGACCACAGCTGATACTGAATCACAAGTTCTTCATGGCCACGAAACAGTTTCATCTGTCTGAGACAGACGGCTGCAGGCAGCAGGCTTAAAAGGAGAAAGTCACACGCAGATGGGAGAGTGAAAGCAGTACGTTTCCCTCACTGGAGAGCATCGGGCAATGCCAGGATGCTGGACCTAAATAATTAACCAGCTAAACAAAAGTTAAGTGGTGTATGATGTGTGCCTTTTGGAAGGACCTGAAATGTGACAGCTGAAGGCAAGTGGCAAGTAGTGTAACTACTGGAGACCCAAAGCTGTCCCAACAGATGTTTATGAACCAAAGAAAAACAAGGAGAGACATTACTCAAGTCCAAATGACGGATATGAAATAAAATTGAATTTGCTAATCTGTATGTAAGTACGGAAAAAAAAAAAAGCAATGTACTGTAGATTATAGCACTTGAAGGAGGGAGAGTAGGATGAGTAACTACCAGCACTAAGCTTTATTTTCTCTTACTAGAATTAGAACTGTGCCCATCTCTAAGACAGAAAGTAGCTCTACATACCCAGTACCATCAGATAGCTAGCCTGTGGGCACAGAAGTTGCACCACAGTAACCAACTCTTCAGCCCCTTAAGGCTTCTACATAGCGGAAATGACATTTATTCTTATTTTTATAAACAGAGACAAAACAGCCTTCCTGCAGCTCTGGAGTCCTCACATTTCTACATCTCTCTCTGATCCTGAGGAATGAGGCTCCTGAGATTCCTTTTCTCATTTGTTACTAAAAACAAGTGCCTGCCTTCTTTCTGCAATATTCCACATTTGGCTGTACTTTCATTATCCTACAAAATACAGGCACCAAAGGAAGACAACTGAGATCTTCATCCATACAATACTGAATGCAGAAGAATTTGATGCAGAGGACGGTCAACCATGAGGAAGGCTGGTATCAGATCAATTAACAAGGTTAATATGAAAAAGGCACTCAGATGAGAGTAATTTGAGCATAACTAGATATAGCTGGGTTTGCTAGAAAAAGAGAGTGGGTAATAGGGTTCAGGAAATTGCCAGAGGAATTAAAGAATATTTCTAAAATTTTACATTATTTTTAATGTAAAATATCCTTTAAAAGAGCCTTTTGGGCAGAGCAAGTCTTCAGTGACAGCCTGTACTTGAGATGCTGCTGTATTTCACCCAGTTGCCATGTATTGAACAGCCATGCTTACAGCTGGCTAAAGAATATCACCCCAATAGACAGCTGCCCTTAATGTGAAGAAATCCCTGCCTTCCCTACGTTGTTGTGCCTTCTCTTCCCCAGTAGCTAACAGCAGCTAAACAAATATAATACAGAATGCATGCCTAGTATTTCACTGAGTTTGTCTGGTTTAGTTTCCACCTATTGGCTCTTGTTGTATTTTTCTCTGCTAAATTACGGAGCCTATTTGTACCTGCTTTTTCTTCCCAGGGAGCACTTGCACAGAAATCAAGTCACTTTTCAGTCTCCACCAGTATAAAGAACAACTTGGTCCGCAAGCGTCTCACTATACGGTCTTTCCTCTTTCCCCGAATAATCAGCACTGCTCTCTTCTTTGTGCTCTTAATTCTTTAATATCCTTTTAAAAAGTATGAAATGGAAACGATATTAAATTCTATCTTGTACTTACACAGAAAATTACCTTGCCACTTGCAGACATTTTTCTCTCAGTATGTCCAAGGTGCATGCTGACCTTTCTGCCAGTGAATTCCACCAGGCCCTCATGGCTATCCAATGCCCACTGTCAACACTTTTTCTCAGAGTCACTTCTTTCCTTTTCTCCCATTCTGCTTATGTTGTTCTTTGTTTCTAGACATATAATTTGTTTTTTCTTGAGTTAAATTGCCTTTCACTCAAATGGGCTTTGCTGCTTAGCATTTCTGATATCCGTGAAGGACTGCTACTTTTGCAATACATCTGAAAGTGTTAGCAACAGTAATTTGACATCCACTGCTGAAAATATGAAATAGTACTGAACTCAGATTTGACCCATGCAGAACATCCTTCTCATACCCGCACTCACTGACTACACTATAAGCTTAGAAGTTTGTTAATTATTCAATATTTTATGTATTTAATATGTTCTTTATTGAAAATACATGGAATTTTTTTCTCTTCCAAGGTGAGTCTGGAAGAGACAGCTTGTGGACAGCTTGTGGTTTCAGTCTTCCTTTATACTATTATGTACAATCTTCTTTCTAGGAATATCTAGGCATTTTCATTCCTCCTACTCTGTGGAGTGGGACTCAGCTGAAGCCTGCAGTGAGTCTTGCTCATTCCTTGTGTGACAGCATAGGCTTTTTGGCATGAGTGCAAATGTCTCATACCAACCTGCCTTCAGTTGCAGGGAGAAGACACGATGGTCCAAACAAACCCACTCAATTCTTAATGTGTGATTCTACACCAGACTTCTGATAAATGGTCCTTACTTCTGTATGTATAAGCAGAAAAAAAAAAAAAAAAAAAAAAAAAAAAAAAAAGGGGATGTCTGACAAGGTTTTAAGGCCACATTGGCTGTCAGAGACATTATTATCACTCACTGTTTCCCACCCTTACAGGACTACTGTTTCCAGCCCATTCTGAAAGCTTTTAGAGCTTAAGACATCCCTCTAGAGATGTCAATAATCCAAATTTTAAAAATAAATTAGAACCAAGAGGAGAGAGAGCTGCTTAGTCTATGCCTTTAGGATACCTGGCAGCAACCTCTGTCAGTCTGCAGATTATTAAGGATTATTAAGTAGTGCTCTAAGTTACTAATGACTTAGAAAATACATTTTCACCCTTAGGCAATAGAAGTATATCAGTCTGATAGTTTCCAAACAGAGAACAGAAACGGTTGTTGAATCCATCTGCTTTTTCTGTGTAATTTTTATTATTTTCCTCTCCTCAGGACAGACATGTACAATTACCAAGATTCTAATAGATTTAAATATCTACCACAAAACCTTCCCACTAGTCTCAGTTTTGCAAGACATGAAGTTCTCCATGACTTTTCCACGTTTCATAACATCAGATCAATATTAATTGTTTTTTATTTCCTGATCTGCGTTTTTACAGTGTTTTGTTTTTAATTTCTAATTCTCAATTCTGTTATATAATTGACACGTCAGGCTTTTCAACAAAGATGCTGTGTATCTTGGCAATGAAATATGGCATTTTTGGACCACAAAACCTAACATAACTCCTATCTTTCTTTATGTTTTCTTTCTATATTTTTCCTTTGAGTGATTTCTGCCCACAGGTTTCTCTTGGTGCTTAAAGGATTGCATTGGTAGCACCAAGTATTCATATTGATGTTATCCTTGTCAACCAGTGCAGGAAGGTTCTTCACAAAATATATTGGTTTTCTCTTCACTTGTCGCTCAGGTAGGAACTTCCAGGTATTAATGGCATTTTTCAATAACTCTAGTGCTTTCCTAAACAGGAAAATGAAGCATTCTTGAAGAACGTGTATTTGCAGACACAGAAGCCATTTTGGGACCAACAGCACAAATCTGCCCCAACCTACCTTTTACCAGGGTAGGCCAGCTGTGTGCTAGTCATTGCTCACTCTCAAATTTTCTACAAAAGAAAATCTGAAGATATACAAAAAGAAAACCTGAGAAGAGGATTGGACTGGGCTCCTAGATAGGCCTGGATACATATTCCTATTCCTTTTCCTTCATGTACTCTTTCTGCACTCTGTTTCTCAATTCTCTAAGAGAAACCTTCTGGGAGGAGGCTGCTGCTTCCTGTTTCTCTCATGCTCTTCGTTGTGATAAAGTTCTCTTTCTTTTCAATGCACATCATTTCATCCCTTTCTGCATTTGTCTCACTGTCAACAGTATCAAGGCATTTTTCTCCCTGGTCGTCTGTCTCGTTTCATTTTGTCACAATTAGAAAGTATATCCTGCAGAAGATTTCTGTTTGTAATGGACTCTATGTTTTTACACCTCTGTTAAAATTTCCAGAACAACACATTGAAAAGTCAAGTCTTACCTTGCAATGTAATACTGAAAAACAACTGGCCTGAGGTTCCCCAATACATCACTACTCCACGGGAGGCGAGTCATCTGAACACATTACTGCTCATCCATCTTTCTCCTCAGAGCCAAAAAAAGGAAAGTTGTCAGCGTGTCTCCCAGCAGTCGCCACAGAGATATTCCTGTTTCCTTCACCTTTAAAACAGCATTTAGTTTTGTTTACCTAAAATACAGCCTGAGAAGGAAAAAAGAAAACACTAACACTAAGTGACAAGTGAGTACACCGTGGCCATGGATTAGCTGAGATAAAATGGGATTTTATTTTTAAACAAGCTTAAGCTGTCTTGGGTCTGCTGTCCAAAAGCCGGAGCAGGCTTAGCCTGCCAGCAGGGCCCTGTATCCGGTGCGCGGAGCGGCCCCATCGCAGTGCCCTGCTCCTTCTCCCTGAAGAGCCCTGAGGCCCCTGCACAGCAGCAGGTCCCTGTCTTACAGCACGACTGAGAACTTTTTTTTTCACTAATACAACCAGCAGGAGCTGGGTTAAGCTTCGTCATAATAAATAACACTTGATTCTTTTAATCTTCAAAGCTTTTTATGACCATTAAATAATTAATCCTCATAGGAGCCCAGGAGTGTTTCTGGTGTTTCCTAAACAGCAATTAGTTCTCCGTGTGCCTTGTTAAACTTGACCATTTAGTAGGAAAGGACAAAGAGAAATACATATAAATACATATATTTACAAGACCAGTGACTAAAGCACACGGGAGCTGGAGCTATGATGCTGCAGTGCCCATGCTCCAGGTCTTACCTGGAGCCTCTGTGCTGTGGATCTCACATCCATCCCCTCCTCTGCCAAACTGAAACCCCTCCAGCACAGGAAGGCTAGAGACAAGATTTCTCTCACAAGGATGTTCCTCTTGCAGACTGCCTCCCTGATTAACTCCATCCCAAAATAAGGGACTGATTACTTTTTAACCTTTACAGAAGCTAGAACACAAACTTACCATGCACCGCACACTTGGAGATTTATTAAAATTTGATTACAAAAACCAAAGGGAAACATGTGCTGCATCTTGAACAGCTCTTTTGGAAAAAAAAAAGTCAGTCTAGACAGTCCTTCATGAATGGCTCAATCTGTGTGCATTATGAAAGAAAGCAGGCAACACTTTCTGAGTGCCATATCTAATTAGAAATGGCTAGAATATATGTAGTCTTAAATAAAGAAATAGTAGGAGATATTTTGTAGGCAAAAACAAAACAAACAAACAAACAAAAGCCATAACAATATACCTAAGTGTATTCAGAAGTGATTGCACTAGACAAATGTAAATTTGTTTTTCAGACTTCATGGATGACTTTGAGGTCGTTCTCAATACAGCTAATCCTCTCCTACCTCAAAGAAACCTAAAGCAAAATGAAAAGGGTCTGTATGATTTTTTTTCCTCCCCTCAAGTCTTTTGTCTTTGAAGGAGAAGAGTGCTAGAAATTCTCACTCTTCCTTGCTAGATTCACATGGCAAGAGCTGTTCCCCTTGCAGCGGAGAGTGGGGTTGGCTGAACCTGTGAGCTCTTGGCAGGAGTATCCCGGCCCCAGCACAGAGCCAGGCATGCTGCCAGCACCAGCAGATCTGCACCACGCTGGCAGCCTGAGCTGCCCAGTGTCAGAGCTATGTGAAGCCTCAGTTATGGGAGGAAAAAATCCCGAAAATTAAAAAAAAAAAAAAAACCTTTTGGTGAAAGCTTCCCAAGCCATCGCCACAAGCGAGGACACTTGCCTCAGCCAGAAGGTTAATGGAAAGATGTAGCTGTTACGCTCAAAGCAGCACCAAAGGCTATGCCAGCTACAGACACCCTGGAGTGATGCCCACAGACTCTGTGGGGGCACAGAGAAACGAGGGTGCCTCATGGGAGATAAGCTGGGGTCCCCAGCACAGGACAGGATGCCCTGGGCCACCCCCAACGTGGCGAGGCGGTGCCCAGGGAACACAGTGAGGGGAGTGGGGCTGGTTTGGAGGCCCTGGGTGAGGTTGGTCAGTCCCAGGGGCCTGGTCATCAGCATCAGCCCCCCCACATTAGCCAGGACTGGACTATCTGGGCTATTCCCCAAATGAAAGAGCAGAGCATCCCATCACGAAGGCTGCACCTTACCTGGCTTCGGAAGTGTTTTCCTGCAGATTGCATGCCCATGACCAATGTCTGCAGTAGCTGCACCGCGGTTAGGGTTTCATTCGGCGAAGCAAAACCACATGGCAAATTTTGGGAGACTGAGAAGTTGCTGCGTTCGCTGTGAAGACAGAACAAAACTCACTGTATTGTGTTCCTCTTAAGAAAGAAACAGAGCTTCAGCCTGGCCCATAAGCAAGCAAACCCAGATCCCGTGTCTAGCTTGGCCAGTGCTCTTACCGTACTCACGGACGCGTGTGGAAGGGATAGTAGTCCTACTGAGCCCTTCGGCACAGCTGAAGCCAGCCTCAGTCGCACAGCGAGCGGGCTGAGGGAGCCGATACACGTGAAAATTGAACATTTTTGTTGAGAGGTAGTTTTTGGCCAGCTCAACTCCCTGAATCAGCAGCACTGGCAAGGAGGCAGGGAGGGGACGGAGTCACAACAGCCCTAACCAAGATCAGCACTTGTACTCCCAGGAGCTGTGCCAGTGCAGCAAAACATCCACGCTCAGCCCGTGCAAGGCCAGTTACAGCCAACTGCCTAAAGGTGCTGCATAATTACAGCTCAACAGCTGTGCAAATAAATCTCATCAACGGCAACTTTGTACACAGGAAAGTTGTCTTAAGTGGGACCAGGTCTGTCTTCCAGCAAGATTCTCCAATAATGCCAGATACAAACAAGTAGAAGGGCTCTCCTTGATTCTTGGAGCCAAACTCGTGTGGTGCCATCCAGTCTGTCACCATCGTATGAAAAATGCCAGAAACAATGGGCAGAAAGAAAATGCTGGAAATAAAATGCCTTGCACGCCAGTAGTCTGCTGCTACTAGGTTGCTCTCAGAGGACTTTTAATACCAATGTCAATTAACAGAGTTAGAATCACATCCCTACCATCAGTCTTGGTGTCACTTAGTTGCACATCTAGGATCGTCCAGCTAAGCTGTAGGAATATACCAAAACCCACGTAAATGTACACAGCCACTTTTTAATAAATGGATATATTCATTAGATGTGAAGTCTGTGCTCCTAGAAGGTTGCCAGAAGGGCTCTATATTAGCATTTGGGAAACATGCCCAATTCCTAACCTTTTAAGCATCTCATTTTATTACCTGTCAGCTATCTAATAATTCTTGTACAACGTAGGCATAAACATTATGCTAATGGTTATACAAGCAGTTCCCTGGCAGCAAGGCTGGGTCAAGAAGTTCCCCCACTTTGGTTCAGCTCCACAGTTTTACCGTTTCTTGGAGTAGACTGTCCAAGGGACAATACAGTCAGTAGCAGTGCTGAAATTATCATGGGAAAACCAAAACCAAAACAACAACAAAAAAACAACAGGAACACCTCTTCCCTTACAGACTCCTCCTACCTACTAAAGAAAAGGGAATGGAGAGGGCAGCCAGAATACAAACAGAAATTTAGAAATCAGGAATCCAAATATTAAAATAAGATAAGGTAGAAAATTCTTGAACTGACTTTACCAAAGAAACTGTATGTGTAACTGAGCATAGTCAAACACATATCGGCAGAGCAAACTGTACAAGTATATTGCTCTTGATAAAGCAGTCAGAAGCCCTGCCAGAGACAGCCTGCCTGGAAGCCTGGCACATACACTGTAGCAAAAGTACAGGTCGAAGTCTAGGAAAACTGAATTAGATACTTGGCTTATGGTATTTCGAACAATAAAGGAAGCAATTCCCCACTGACTTTACACTGCCTTTACTCTGATTTTTTTTTTTTTTTTTGAATTAGAGTTTGAGGAGAGAGCTTGCTAAAAAGACAATTATCTTCTCATAAAATTAATATTTATCATGAAGGCAGAGGCCTGGATGAAAAAAGAGATCCCTACCAGTCTCCACTAACACACTTGAGTGATGTGACCAAGTTTCGCTGCATTAAAAGTTCTGCTTAGACATTTTCTTCCAAAAGTCAAATCGCCTTAACCCTGTTTAAAGTAGGGCATGTGAATTGATTTAAAATTCCCTAAATTTAGAATAAATCCACATTTAACATTGTTTATAAGAGTAAAAAAAATCACCAGCCTCTTTCATTACATGCAGAATCATCAAAATTCCCTGTCACATTGATCAAGGTCAAAAATTTTTGACCCAATGTTTCGGCAACTTGCTAGAAATAGGCTTAATTTTCTTCCTAAATTCATTCATAGCCAATTTATTCCAATTTATCCTCATAACAACACTGTCCTTTGGGATAAATGTCTCTTCCCCTGCTCAGCTCTATCTATCTATTACAGACAGTATCTTATCTTCTCATGGCCATCATTTCACTAGGTGAATGTACAAAGCTTCTCCTTTTTTTTTTTTTTTTTTTCTCTCTTAGAAGGAAGAAGAGTTTTCCTGTGAACTTAAAAAACAATCAAAAATACCCTCTTCCCCTGTTCTAATTACAGTTCTGCTTCCTTGGTCTTGAATGACCAGAAGAGCATACAGTATTCCAGATGGCATTTCACTGCAGCGTGGACAATGAAATCCATTTTAAAAATTAACTCAGATTAATCTCTCCTAGTTTGTACTTTTATTACCTACACCAAAAAGCTTTAAAAACCAAGTTTTTTATGCTTATATTTTTAATATTTTGACATAAACCTGGGAAAATTAAGCCAGGATCAAAATATTAATAACAAGTCAGGATCTTAAATAACTGACAAGGAAACATGTTCTTCAGGCCCCATAAACTCTTCCCTTCTTCAGTCTCCATAACCTTTTCCAAACACCCTACTCAAGGTTATGATTAGGGTATAAATATTGCATTTGTATTCCAGAAAATGACACTTGCACTAAAAAGCATGGTGCTTACGGAATATATGACATTCTAACATCCCTTAAACAGCACTTAATTTTATCTCCGTATTTAATTATCTCTTTTTATTAGATTTTTACTAGACTCTCAAACTCCTGATGCTTTTTCTCGTTAAAGTGATAAAATGAGTCAACAGTTACTACTTTAAATTTTGTTAAGTAGCCCCAGGATAGTGCCAACAGCTATGTAAAGCTTAACAGCCAGAAAATGTTTATTTATCAGCTATGATGACTGCTACAAATGTAACCCACACCTGTCATCTCAGCAACACTGCTAGCACATTTTTAATGGCAACAGGTTTTTCTGCCTTCTTCTTCTTCTTTTTTTTTTTTTACAATAAGACAGTTGGATCCATAAGAGATAGGTGTGTTATATATGCGTATGTGTGTGTACACATGTGTATCTTCAAATCAGAGAAACTTTTGAAAAAGCAGCTCAGGTTTAAAGATGGACAGGAATGCTATTCTGATTTATACCTACTTGAATCTGGAATACTTAAATACTGAATACTTAAAAAGTCACTGGAGAGGCAAAACACATATCAGCTTAACTGAACATGAATTCCACTGCTATGTGGTTGAACCTTTGGAAATTAGAGATGTCAGATCCAAGCACTACCATGCATGGAGTAGCATTTGTCCATGAGCTCAATATTTCACAAATGTTGATTCTCAAAACACATCTGTGCAAAACCTGCTATCCCACAACCACCTAATTGTATTTCTCCTTCAAACAATGGAAAGACAGGTACACTGAACACAGCAAGCTCTAGAGAAGGTCAAAACTTCTCCAGGAATCTTGTCTATCTTGTAAAAAACCCCGAGGATAAAAACAAACCAAACCAAATCAAAACAAAAACTTGCTATCCTATTTATATATGTAAAATTCAAGCCTAAGCTACTTTCAAATTCTTAGCAGTTGATCTGTCTGAAGCACCATGGGGACTCTTGAGTTATGGGTAGCAGCTGATATCTTCAGTGACCTGAGTCAATGAAGGAGAAAGAAAAATAAAAAGGTATGTTCTTGCAAGAAATTCTGTGAGGATTTATATTTGCACTCAGCTGTCCCTTCTACAGCTCTGAATGCATTCACTTGTATGGTATAGCTGGATAAGACTTGGCAGTTAAAAAAAAAAAATCTGCTCTCTTAATAAAAACTATTTTTTGGTTTATTCTCCTGTTTTCCTGGCTGAAAATTTAGACTGCTGAGAAGATAACGAGAAGTCTCCCACATGAACAAGGCACTAAAAATTCAGTTCTGTTAACACCTTCAACACGAAAAATTAGGTATTTTATTTTATTCCTATATTGTGGCCTAGCAAGGTGAGCCACACAGAATAGTTGGGAATCATTTCTTCGTGTCCATCTCCAGGCACCAGCCTTGTGTTCCCTAGCTGTCTGATATCCATTCATGCAGACTTTGTTACCATGATGAGTGAAATGTAAAGAGGCAGGTAACAGGAACTCTGTATTCCACAGTGGCAAACTCTGCTTTATTTTTTAAATGCTCTACATAGAACATCTGAACTCCAGAAGTTGGTTATATCAATGTCTTGGTTTGTAGTTGGATTGAAGTATGAAGGCCCTATTTTAGTAGTGCTCCATGTATGAAAAAAAAAAAACCACCCTAAAAACTCTCTTACAAGTCAATAAAAATTTTGATATGATAATTGAGGTAAAACACTGGAGTAATGTTTAAGTTACTATACTTCCAAGAGTGGCATTTCAGCTAGTGAGTGGAGCAGAAAAGATGCCCCCAATTCAAACACAACTGCCTTCCCTTTGGTGTGCCAGGACCTTCACCTCGTTACTTAGAAGAAAATTCTAGATACCCTTTGCAAAAATTGAAACAGCACAGTTGCAACCCCACATATCTGTGGTTTCCAGGATGCCTTCAGCATGCAGCCAGCAGCCGGCAAACACTAACACAATATATTTTCCAGAAGGTAAATGTACTTGCTGTATACATAAAAGCATAAAAAGTTTTTTTTGGAGGCTTTTTCTCCTGTTGTAAACTGAACAAAGACTGTGTAAACAGCTCGCTGTGCCATCAATCGCGGCTGGAGCAAGAGGAACGCTGCTGACAGCAGTTACTGTTCTTTTGATACACTAGACGCATGCCTCGCATTCCTGCAGCAGCTGACACCACAATTAGTCCTTGTATGGCCAAGGCGGGTAGGGAGGGAGGGAGTTCTTCTGGAGAATATTTGGTTTCCATGGATAAGTCTCGTTTCTTCTGCCACAGAACTGTCAGGGGTCTGAATCTTGAGTATATATAACTTTTGCTTTTTGCAAAAGATTTCTGAGGGGGGGAACCCTTAACAAGTTTCAATCTAGTTTTGTGAAGTTTGATCCCAGTGAAACTGGGAGTTAAAAAAAAAGTTTTCTCACAGTCAAATCATCTAATGCTTGAGTGAAATCTCTGCTCATATGAGGAAACATTTTGCCTAGGAAAAGATAGGAAGTATTGGCTTCCGTTTTACATTCTCCTTTTTTGAAAATGATTTCCGACTACGGAAGGATAACGAAAAAGACTTGCATGTTTACTGAATGGGTGATTTATATAAAGCCAAGCACAGCAGCAGAATTTATGTAAAGAAACAATGGGTGCTGATTATGAATCGAATTTGGGGGTGTATTTTTCTCTTAATACAAACTAAATCTAGTAATTACCACATTTTTTGTAAGTCCAACGTCCTCCAAACAATTAAAAGCTTCCGTCTGGTCTCCAGTAACAAGGTCTGAAAAATGCTATTAATCAAAGTAAGTTCTCTGTAGATTTTAAATGGGGCATCTTTAGATGAATCTTTCTATTGCCTCACAATGAATGGACAATTTGTGCCCTGAGGTCAACCTCTTTTCCATTCCCCAAGCTTGAAGCAGAAGCTCTGATGCAGAGCAGCTGAGCCCATTGCTTCCCCTTCAGGCTACATATTTTTGGTCCTTTTCAGAAGCCTAAAGGGAAGCCAAAACAATCTGTTGGTCTTCCAGCAGCTCAGAGCTCAAGATGTATTGGGGGGTTAATAAGAAATCAGAATGGTTACTGTGCATTACAAAACAGCCTCGTCAATAATGTGTTTTAAATAAAAGCCATGTTCTGCTTTCCTGACTTATAATTTGATTATCCAAATCCAGATTTCCCAGGGGCTCTCATAAGACATTCTAAACAAACATTTCACTCCTTTTCCTCTTACGCCTGCATTTCTCATATTATCCTGTTCAAGACTGACATTTACTATGAGAACAACCAGGAGGTACCTTTTGGTCCAAGAATAGAAAGAAACAATTTTTGCAGAATTCTCTCCGTTCTATTGCAAACCCAGAGCCTGTCACTGCTGGTCTTATAATAATAATAATCACATACAACTTTTACATGACTTGAAATTCTGCTTTTACTTTTTATGTTTTTGAGGCTAGATGATAAGCTTGAACTAAACTACAATGTATTTCCCTTTCTTTGTACCCTTCCTTCTTGTCATGATGGAGTAGAGCCATTTCTAACAAGTACAAAGCTGAATTTATTACTTCTCATTTCAATTCTCATTTGAATATGTGGTACTTGATATGTATAACCTACGTGTAAGAGCATATACTTATCTGTACACACTGAAACACAGAAATTCACACTAAAATTTAGATTTTGAATTCTATTTTCTATTTCTTCCCCTTCAATTTAAATATATTAAGCAAATATTAATAGAGAAATGGTATGAACAAATGGGTAGAGCAGCAGGTCATGTGAGAAATTTGCCATGAGTTCACAACTGTATAGGCAAGATGCTCCACCATTCACTAGCCGAGCAACTCAGCTTCACAGACATGATGCCTGCCCGTGCTCTGCTCTTTCTTATCTGAAAACTGCTGTTTGCTGGAACAGCTGTATGAGTAAATTGAAAAGAAATTTCAGAAGTGTTGTGCACAAGTGTAGAAAAGTCACACAAGAGCTGATCTGCCCAGCAAACTCATGGCAGAACTATGAGAGAATCTGACACCTTTGGTCTCCCAACAGCAACTCAGCCTAAATAACCATTGCTGAGAAGTCGGGGCTTGTCCAGCCCCTCAGACTGAGCAGCAGATAATGGTATAAACTACCTGGGGAAAGAAAACACTTTGTCTGAAGCACTGTGAGCTCCTCAAAGAAAACCGCTAAACCAAACCCCATCTCCTTGGGCAGAGCTCACTAGAGGGAGCACACACACCACTGCCTCAGATGGCTATCACGGCAATCAGCTAGAAGAGATTGACTTGAATTTTCAAGTATCCTCAACTGCAGAAAGCTAAATGAAAATAATAAATCCTAATGAATAGACATAAAAATCGCCATTGCAATTTTCTGGAGAGGGCTTTCCTTCAATGAAATTTCGCCTTAGAAGTCAGTCTGATCATTCCGATAGGCAAAATACAACACTAATAAAAAGATGAACTTATTAATGCATAAATCCCATCTCCCTTTCCAGGAACACAAAGGGAGTGTTTCACTCCTTCCCATTTTCAACAGTTGCACTGGGATAATAAAATAATCTAGTTACCATATGTTCTGAGCAAAGAAGGGAATCTAGGGGATCTTGACAGACTGTGAAATGAAGATTTGTTTATTTTCCCCACTTTTCATGAGTTTATTTTCCTAATCCTGTATTGCTGATAATTCTCGTGTAAACAGTTGCATTGCCAAAATGCTTAAATACAATCACCAGGCTCTACTGAGCAGCAGGAGTCCTTCTGGAAAAGACTGCTGCAAATTCAGTTTGAAGTCATGACAGGGAAAGGTTATGCTAGGGAACAATTATTCTCTGCTGCTACTCTTACCTGCCTTTCCAAAACAGATCAGGGATACTTGTTCGTCCAATTATTTCACAGATGTGAAAGGTAAATTCAGCCACAGATTCCAGCCAACCTGCTGTTAATCTGTTTAGAACGCAACCAGAATGTACATTTTACTTTTTTTATTATTATTATTTTTTGTTGCTGCATAATTATCATACAAGTTACTGAAGCCTGATGTGACCACAATTCTGTGATGTCTAAAATGGTCTTTTGAAGTATGAGGAGCACATCAACTCCTTCAGCCTGCACATTTACACATTCCCATCGCCTCACATCAGCTGTGGATGTGCTGTTGAGTGGTCTTGTTTTTTCTGCTTGTGTTTTGCTTTTCTTTTCTTCCTTTTTTTTTTTTCTTCCTTTTCCATTTGCTTTTCACCTAATCATGCAATAAGCCTGCAAGTGTCCTATCTACAAAGCTTTCCTGGTGATATTATTCTTGGTTCTCTCTTTATTCTGAACACATGAAAGGTCACTTAGACATATCTATACATCTCAATTGTGCATTTATTTAGGAACTGCTGCATGAAGGAATTTCTCTTCCAATTCTCAAGTGGTGATATCCTAACTCCTAACTCTCAGCAGTCAGGAAACCGGTCTCCTCAGGAGAAAGACCAAAGATGCACTTGAGAAGATACATACAAAGACTTGACGATCATTTCAGAAATGTCAGGAGGTTAATAGCAATAAGCTGTATTTATCTAGGCATGCAGAAAACCATCACACATTATGACGTGAAAGGAAGAGAAGAAGAAAGGACTAAAACTAATTTATTTTGTTCATAGAGAAATAACAAGGAAACCACTACAGTCTGCAAAACTTTGTAACTTGGCAGTATAGACTCAGTGTTGCCAGAGACAACCTTTAAAAAGAAACTACAGTAGTCTTCTGTAGCAGAGCATGACATTCCTGTCCTGTCAGACTGCTGCACATCATACGTGCAACATATGGAGGGTTATGTCTCTAATAAAGGGAGTTAAGTCACTTTCTTTGCATCTGGATTAAAGTGATCTTTCAGCAGCTGGCAGAAAATCTTTGCCTTGTGGTAGTAACAGGGAATCTTTCCCTCTGCTGCTCAGCAGTTATAGTAGGCTCATACAACTTGCTTTTTCAAAAATACAGATAAACAATTCATAAAAATAAAACAAAAAACTCATCAGTATAAAAAAAAAGAGCCAATGTTTTTAAGTACTGATGACAGTTTTCTCTACATGACTTTTTTCTCTTATTTCAACAGTTGTTTGACATTTTTAAACTCTCTTTAGTGCCAAACCTTCATTTCAAACAGATTAATCCAAACTGAGCATGATGCAAGAATCAATATGACTAGGGAATAATTAAACTCATTTCTCTTTTGAATGTTTGAAGGTTCTTAAAATGCCAAATATTTTTCCTATTAACTATGCTGCCGCATCCTAACCAGCTGGAAGGTGCTTCTTAATTTTTTAGAGTATTGCTCAGAAGTAGTAAAAGATTTATTTTTAAAGACCAGAAGGCACTAAGTTAACATGACAAGCTACCTCCACTGACACGGGGACCTGTACAACAACTTCAGCAGAGGAATTTTTGATCTTCCACTTCCAGTGTTGCCTACTCCAGACTTGAACTGACCTCTCTTTTAGTACAGTGCACATGATTTTCTAAATCACTATAGAGGCAAATTGTAAAACAATGTCACTTGAGTTTTTCCTGAAATTCCTTGCAGCTTTTGTCCTTGTACAACTCTGCCGGGTATGATAACTGCAAAAATACTAGTATCAAACACACCAACTACTGAGCTTGCAATATTGTTTGCAGAGACATTTTTCTGGTGATCCCCTCCAAAAGTAAAAGACAGCTTATTTTAAGCCAGGAAGAGAACATGTGAGACATCAGAGATCTGGAGAGAGAATCTGGATAAGAAGACATAAGATGACACACAATTTGGTCTTCATAAAAAGATAGTAATAGCATGGTAGTACTCAAAAACTATATATTTGAGCAAAGACAATACAGTAGGAAAACCTCTGTCTCCTAGAACTGTTTTGAAACACAGATAATGGTGAGTGGAGCAGGAGAATCTGCAGAAATCAGTCAAGGTTTTCATTTGGAAAATAATCTGCAATCTTCCATCCAAATCTGCAGGGAATTGGTAAATCTGCAACCCCAAGGCCGCAGGCCCAAATCTGTAGGGAATACTTCTCAAGCAGCAGTTGTGAAGCTATGCTACAAAGGTGATAAATCAAAGGTCTTCCTCCATCATGCGCAACTCCTTGTCCAGCAATGAAATAACACAATATTTTTACTTTTTTTGTCAAGTTTCTCCAGTTACAGTGTCAAGATCATTCTGCCTAATTTCTGCAGACTGTTAGGGTTGCCCATTTCTCTAACTTGAGAGGTCCTTAAGTGAGTTCTTTCACAGAACCAAAGTTGCATTAACTCCAACTGAATCCATGGTGAAATTGTATGAACTGTTTGAAAGGCAAGACCTCACGTAGTCACAGCTCACCTATTGTTCCCTTATTCTGTTCTCCTTACCTGAAAATGAATTTAGACCTTGCAATTTCAGCATATGTGGGCTCGTATGATAATAAATCTTTAATAAACACTATAAGCATTACTTTGATTGAGAGCAAAGTTGATTCATGTTGGGAGGGAGATGAAGGAAGGAGAAATACTTTAGGAAATTCTCTTGCTCCCAGTCCATTAGCAAAAGGTCTAGATAATCTACTGCATGAGCACTACTTGGGCCACTGAAATGCCTTTAATTACAGCTTTGATAATTGGAGTTACCACTATAATAAAAGGGCAAAAGATAGATCTGGTTTGCTTGAAAAATTTAAGGCCCTATTAAAATTTAATTTGTAATAGCAGGCTTTATTCTGATAAGGGCATATTTTTGCAGTGCGATTTTATGCAGTACTGATAGATTTTCAGTCAAGAAATGGCTCCTCCCAGGGGCAATGCTGCTGCGGTGGCAGTGGAGAGGGCACTCTGCTAAATCTGGATGTGGGCAGTCATATGCTGTGGTTTGGCTCAGTCTCTTCTTTCACATGCAAGATACTGTGGTAGTGCTTGGGTTGTTTTTGCACAGTGTGTAATGCTTGGTTAGGTGCGCTACCGGATTCAGAATAAACTCACATATTCAAGTCACTTCTACAAAACACCCCGAGTCGAAGAAAGACACTGATATCACATCTGACAGACTAAAGAATTTTCAATCTCCCTTCACAGTTTCTGGCCCTCAGTTGGAATTCATTCACTGAAAGACATCATGCTAGATTAAAAGAAGCAGCAAGAGAAATCCCTTGTCTTAGAAATGATTGGGGGCTAGATAACTGCACACGGGAAGTAGAGGGAAGGAGAGCTGGTCAAGAATCTTTTGATAAATAGGCTTAATCAAAAATAAACTTTCATAGTAAAAGGGCCATATTCACATTGCCAGTGAAGGCTTTTTACTTAAAAATGTATTAGATTTTTCAGTCCTAAAACGAAATGTGATTTAGACTTTGACAAGTAGTTTAGACATTGAAAATACAAAAATGAAAATAAAGTATGTGTGGTAGAAATTGAACTGCAAGGATTATTTTTTTTCAAATGTATGATCTGATTGATCAAATGGTGTCCTTTTTCTCTTTGCAATATTCATGCGAACATACAGAGTCAGATAAAGAATAGTTACAGAGTTTTATAAACAAAGAAGTTTTTCTCTCTGCTTAAGTATTGACCATCTACAGATCCACTAATATGAGTCACTATCCCATCATATGTTTATTTAATAAAATATACTTTTGTTTCTTTAATAAAATCACCTTGCTCTGAAGAAAAATCTGTAAGAGAATTCAACTTCCAAGTTCTACTTGGGGAGTCCCTACCTGCCTGGATCATGGACAAGGAGTATCTGCCTGTTAAATACTGGCTTGAACCACAGATTCCAAGTCATCCATAAACAGTGGTTAAAATACTGCGATGTTATGTTTTCTGCCCTTGTGTGAAGAGGCTGAAGGTTAAAAAAAACAACCAGATAACTACCATAATGTTAGACAGAAACTGCAAATTTTACCTCCTTGAAAATTAATTTCAGAGATATCCTCATTCAAATTAAGCATTTCTATATGCTAGGACAAGCAAATCTAACATATCTTAACCATTTATCTAATTCTATAGTGACAGTTTTTAATATGAGACTTGGGATGACTGTTTGGAATTGTGGTGCAAAAATGTCATCTGTAGGAAAAGAAAAAAAAGAAAAAGAAAAAAAGTGTATATAGTGTTCCCTTGGAATGCACCAAAAGCTTTAAGTCTCTAGTCATTATTATTTCTTCTATTCTGGTCTAGTCAAATCTAACAGCTCAAGTTTTACACGCAACTTTGCCAGGTCAGGTAGCAAAGAGTAGATTTGCTTGCAAAAAGGTACTTTACCTGGGCATCTTCAAATTAAACTGCATTCAACATCAGGTCACTGCACTTAGAGATATGCTTTTAATGTAATACTCTCTTTACAGATTTGCTATGGAATTCTGGGCAAACTGCTGGGGTTTCTGTGCCTTAATTTCCCTTCTGTGTAATAGTGACAAGCCTTTTTATTTATTTATTTATTTATTTGCTTAAGAAAAGTGTCCTGGGAGTATGCAGTTAAAGACTATGAATTACACAGGTATTTTAGCAGCCAAACCCATGTCAGCAAAACAAAGAGCAGGTAAATCTGAAATTACTCATGACTCCTTAAAAGACTAACTCAATATTCAGGCAAAAACTGGCAGCTGTATGCTGTGCAGCACAGTTTCTAACTCATGCATTTTTTTGAGGCTTCGGGAATGAATTCCCTGATAGACAGTTACCTACCAAGACAGCTTAGGCTCATCGGCCACAGTGCTCAAGTAGGGCAAATTTCAGTAAAAGTGCCTCAGTGATATCAGTGACATTATCACAGAGGCCAGAGAGCTGTCTGGGATCAGGAGGTCACACCAGTGTGCAGATGATATAGTGGAAGGAGTTTGAGGAGAGGCTCAAACCTCTATGTGCCGTAGCAAGAACAAGCAGCTCAAGCAAACTCGCCCTGTGAACACTTTCCTTATATTGTATTATCTATCTGGTGACAGCAACAGTCACTTGGAGAATCATAAAACCAGAGAACAAATATTGACCTTGTAGGATATCTACAGTGATGGCTGCAACGCAGAGATAACTGGGTCCCAACCACGGAGGCCATTCTCAGGGCACCATGTGTTATAACACTGGTCCCTTCACCCTGGCTGTGTGACTGCCCCTTTTCCTCCTTCGATGCACTGGCCTCTAGTTTTTCTCCCTTCTGCTCTTGGTGCTCAACTTATTTGCCCTACAGCTACCTTGGTTTTTCCTCTACCTTATACCTTCCTCCTCAGTTTTCCTACTGCTACAAAAGTTTTCCTATTAAACCCCTGAAAATCAGTCCCTGAAGGAAGTCAGTCACATATGTAGCTATATTGTCTTTTTCTCCCTGAAATATGAAAAGTCATTTGACAGATGTGTATTTTCACCAATTGTCTTAGCAAATCACTGCTATCTCCCCCTCACTCCTTTGTCCCTTAGCTCCAGAATTTCTCTTCTTCATTTCTATTGCATTTGATTCCACATTGTATCTGATCAGGCCACGAGCTTTTCAGATTAAGAGCCTTATTTTTGTGGACTTGGGACGCTTATTATGTGTCACGTTCTGTAAAATAACAAAAATATTTCCATAGTCTTTATTAATGCATTGGTGATTTCAAAGCAATTCCAAAGAGACAAGAAATCACATGAATGCCTAGCAGAAACTGAGGCTTTCAGGAACTGAAAATACTCTAAAGGAGAGCCATTCTGATACATTTGGAAACAGTCAGCATGAAATTAGTTCCACTTTCTCTTAAGAGATGACAGCCTAGCTTCTCTAAAACACCTAACAAAAGGCAATCTCTGCTCCCACAGAAGTCAAAAGCTTTGCCCTTTATATTAATGCAAACAATTAGACAAATGTCAAGTGCTTTCCAAAGTCCTCTCCTACCCCGCCTTGTTTATATTCAACAAATACATCAGATAGATGTATATATCTTAACGGCTTCACTTCAGCTAGCATTACTAATAAAGAACAACAAGTAGAGCCACAGAAGAATCTAATATTTTTCATTTAGTTTTTATGATGCTTATTTATTAGCCATACAGTCCAGTAATCATTGCAGTATTTCCCAGAGTAAAATAAATAAAGAAGAAACATAAACATAAACGAAACCTAAAAACAAAATAACTGAAACAAGCAAAAATACATTTTAGCTACACTAAAACCAGAATACAAATTCTACATGTGAAGGCATTAGCATTGCAATGGCACTGTGTGAGCTAATTAAACTTACCTTGCTATTTGTTCTGCATCCCCTCTCTCTGGCATTTCAAGGACCAGATGCTCTTGAGACATGTGCTTTCGAGTGTGCAGATGAAGGCGCACGGCCTCATGTCCAAACCCACTCAGTACTAGCAAACGAGTGCTCATGAACTCGGTACCTGTGCATGTTGTGCTCTTAGCAGAAAAGCAAGTTCTCATTAGCCTCATAGATTTGCTATGTTTACCAGAAAAGAAGTTGTCACATTGGCAGAGCAGGCAGCATGTGTATTAACAGAAGGCACAAAATGACCTGGGAAAGTGGAGGCTACAGTGGCGCTGACTGCACCGGATGGACAGGATACGTGTTTACTGCTGATGTGACCTCTCTCTTGCTCTAAAACATTGTTTTCCTTCTCATGTTGCTTTAAATTTCAAAGGAAAGTGTGATTTTGGTAAAACCTGTATTGCAGAGTGCTTCAGATTCATCACTTCATATTTTGGCAGTACAGAAAGCCCCACCAAAACCAAATGGTCATACCCTCAAATATAGACCAGAGAAGAAATTTCCATCCAGCTTATACACTGTTTAAGTGGCACTACAAACTCATGGACTCACAGAACGATTGGAAGGAACCTTCGGATAGGAAGAAAATCCACCTGGGCAGTGTGAGACATTTTCTGACCATAAAAACAACAACAAAAAGGAAATAAATCAACCCCCTCAAATGTCAGCTCTTCAGGGCAGCGCTATTTTTTAACTTTCCAGCAAGTGCCAGCACAGCATCTAAAAAGATCTATTTGTGACTGTTTTCCCCATACTTTATTTAGAGAGAGCTTTCAGGTAACTGTGGTCTAACACTGTGTTTTGTGCCTCCTGTGAAGATGCACATATCACCCTCTGACAGTACCCACTGGGAGAACATCACATACTCTAAACTAATCTTTTCTAACAGGAAGAAAATGACCTCTTGTGTAAAAGGTTTTCCCAAATTTATGCCTCAGTTTACCCAGCAGGACAAATAGGATTGCCAGAAGAAACTACTTTAAGAAATGACACCAGCTCGGATCCTTACTCACGCAGCAATGGTCCCTGCAGGAAATCTATCCAGAGTCCTTCGGTGAAGGTTCAATGAGATATTTCAGCTATACACTGTTAAATGCCTAAGTGTATTGCTAGTAAGCATAACAGTGCAGACCCTGGCAAACCTGCTCATGTGCTATAGAAGCTGAGGCTTGCCAAGGTTTTGCGAACAGCAGCAAAACTATCCCTGAAGCTATTTCATGGCTCCTTTTCTTGGTGAAGGCACTAGCTAAGCCAGGAGGTTGCTTACTGTCTCCCACCATGACAGCATCCCATGGGGATGCCCTTCTTGCTGGCAGGACAGTGTGGTCCAAGTCCAGGTGCTCCTAGCCCTGACGATGAGCTGCAAAACCTGCCCTTCACCCGCTGCTCCTTGCTGCCTGCCCCCTGCTTCTCCTCCTCACTCTGCTCACCCATCTGTCTTGCTATTTCTCTTGGCTATTTCTCTCTCAGTAAAAAGAAATGAGTGAAAACTTCATTAATTTTACATTTTTAATTCCTTATTTACCTAGAGATTATAAGGCATCTCCTGAGAAGCCCAAAGGCTGTCTCTGTGACACTTAAGAAAACTACCAACCGCATCTCAGATTTTTCGATTTTCCCCAAATTAGGAATCTACTAATATTTCAGCTTCCTCTGGACACTTGGGATTTTCCAGTGGAGCATTCAGGGTTTTCCATGCTACACTACACTGAAGAGACATCGCACACAATGTACACACAGGCTTGCAAAACCAAGCAGTATCAATACCACGAATCTGAGCACAGTCTAATTGAATTCATTTAAGCCTCTAGAGGCTCTTGTAAGACTTTTTCTTTACAAAACTTTCTAAGTTTTTATTAAAACACACGCATATATACATAGCCACTATACATAGTGCAGTTCTCAATAAACCCCTGGCAAGAAGCTGCCAGGTGTGTGTGTTTGGTTCGGTGGAGGAACAGGGGCCTCCGGCAGATGGTGGCACCAAGCAAGCACCTGCAGAAGACAACACGTTTAACAGCTGCAGCTGTTTTGGCAGCAAGCACCTTCCCTTCCAGGCAAGATGAAAACCTGTCCTTTGGTATTTGCACACAGGGAATTTGTTCCATTTGTCAGTCGGCTGTTTGCTGAAAAGCCCTGCTTGGATTGTTGGGGTTTTAATTAGTTTTCTGCTTTCAGGACAGTCTGTTCCCAGTGTAACCATCCAGAGGCAAACACACTGCGCAGGAAGTTAACTTCCCAGGGAGCTCCAGCACTAAAGGCCCCCAAAACTGAAATTCCTTCCTGAAATTCTGCAAAGTTGTGTCCTCAGCAGGTGAGCAACAGAATTTCACGTGTTTCCTACCCAAGGGGATAGGAAACAACCTGAGACCACAAGGGAAAAGGATGACAAGGGCAATGCATGCCATTTTCATGTGCCGTGCTCTAACCACAACCTTCAGCCTTCCTCATGCTTCCTCATCACTTGCACTAAAAGGGTATACAGCCCTTTTAAAGCTTTCTTTTGTATGCCATTTGTGGTAAAAACCCAAGCACAAATCTTCTGCCTCTCATGGAGATCGGGTTCCCAAGTCTCCTGTGTTTCAACATTTCCATTCAGTTTGACCTCTTTGGCGTTAAGGGAAAAGAATCCCATTAATTTGAGGTAGATTCTGCTTCTACTACCTTCCAGTCCTAAACCTGATGGTTTTGCCTCCTTGTTTAAGCCTCCTTTAGATTTTTCTAATTCTTTGTGAAATCATAGACTGCAGTTTAATAAGTCATTGTAAATTGGCATTTGCCTTTTCTCTGCCTTCAATTTTCTCGAATCCTATGAGGAATTGTCTAGATGGTTAAACTTTGTTCAGTCTGTTTCTGAATTTGGAAGATGCAGATGTCAACAAACGGGTGAATCAGGCTCAGATGGCTCCATAAGGCATCACATCAAGAGAAGAACGTCTCCCTGAATAGGATGGCAGCTTGGGTACGCTCCAAGGCAACAGAAGGGCCAGCATCACGGCTTACCCTATTATATTGCAACACCACGCCTCTGCTAAAACAAGTTTATTTGCCATGCTAGATGAGCTGCCTAAATCAGAGTTTGTCATGAACAGTCATTAAGTCTGAGGTATTCCATTACCTGGAAACCCAAATTTTTATGGTCTGATTTGTTACTGAAAGCTATTGAGCATCTGAAAGTCCTGCTGCCATTCAAAGCATGTACGGACATTGTGCTATGGAAGAGCGAAGCACTCCAAAAAGTGTTGGAGCAGCTCAGGCTGAGTACCTGCAAAAAGT
Organism: Tinamus guttatus; assembly: GCF_059628265.1. Lineage (NCBI taxonomy): Eukaryota > Metazoa > Chordata > Aves > Tinamiformes > Tinamidae > Tinamus > Tinamus guttatus. Next base: position 4,579,599 of record NW_028288569.1, on the reverse strand, counting down.
TGTATCTATCTGATGCCTCTGCATAGTGCCTTAGCTATATGGCTGTAAAAGGGGAGAGACTGTACCACTACTGGGGGAGAAAGCATGAGGGGACTGCTGGAATGCTCACATAGAAAGCAACATAGCAGAGAAAACACAGAACTATTTTCTTCATCCTGATAACAAGAAGAAAAATAGCTCAAACTGCAAGTAAGATGTTTGCACTCTGGACTCTGCACTAGGCCTGCTAGATAGAGCGAGCTATGTGGCACGACCTACCAAAGCACCATCAGCCTTTAAGGTGAGATAAAAAGTTCAGCCTCTGCACAGGACAATTGCTCTTTGTTAACAGAGAATTCAGAAGGAAAAATTGTTCCTCAGCTGAAAATTTAAGGTGAACTAGAATCACACCACCAGAAAGTTTGTTTGCCCTGCTTTTACAATTACTGCCTTCTGATATTTAGGTGAGACACTATTAATGTGTTGCGGTGTACAGAAGCCCTCTCCAGTTTATCCACTTGACTCTTCAAATCTTCTATTCCCATTCGAACTCTTGCAACATGCTTAATCAAAGATCACAAGAGACAGTGAGGTACAGTCAAACCCTGTATACAGCAAGACAAGATTATCATACTTGATAAATCCAGGACTTCTGTAACTCTTCAGAATGTCCCAGAAGATTGTATCACAGAAGCTGGACTCAGGGAAAATCTCAGTCAATTTCAAGAAAATTCTTATGTGTCGTGTATATAGGTATATCTATATATACAGATACACATAGCCCTATATATAAATGAGGAGGAAAGGGGGGGGGTCTGGGAAGACCACAACTATCTCCCCCCCCCCTTTTTTTTCCAAGTAAAAAAAAAGCCATCATTGAAAAGTAAATAAATAAATAAATAAATGTTTACTATGTCCAATGCAAATGAAAAAGTTCCCTCTCTCTTTTACATTACAACTGAATAATTCATTTTCCAAAGAAAAAACTTTTCAAGTGTGTTTTGAAATGCTTATAAATAAGGCTCCATTCTTCATTCTGCCCTAGCTTTTGCTGTCTTGCTCAGTATCACAAAAGTCACCAGCAAGAGAACAGGAATAAAATGTCTCTTGGAGGATAAATCCTCTCACCTCCTCCCTGTGAACTATCTTTCATGCATGTTTAAGTATCTTGTCCCTAACATCAATATCAAGTGGCTTCAAGAAGCATGTTTCAGCAGGCTCTAAGGGTTCCAGACTTTTATCAGCAGATTGTGCTCTAGGTGACCCTGCGTGTGCAGGGGGGTTGGACTAGGTGACTTCTAGAGGGCCCGTCCAACCCTAAGCATTCTGTGATTCTGTGATTGGATCCTTTCTGACAAACAGAACTAAAACATCCCCTTATTGGGAGTAGCTGGAGACACGTATTTTGGAAAAGGATCACGAAGGTGTGTTTTTTTATGGAAGTGCTGACTGCAGCCTTCAGTTGTGTTTAGCACATAAATATCTTAATGTTCACTATCTGAAGATTTAAAAATGCTTTTTGCATGAAGGGAAATATCAAACATGCAGAAACTGAGGCACTGAGCAGGTCAAATAAGCCCTCAGGCTTGCCTGCCTGGTGCTAGTAGACTGCAGGATGAAGGGAAGCCCCGAGGACTATGCCCTTCATTCCCATACATTGCACAGCTCAGTATATAGCCCCCTTTAGCCTCCCCTGCTCTGTTCTTCAGGGAATCATATGATGTTCTCAAATGCAGGGGATGCTTTTAATGACATTACCGATATAATCATATTGGACTGGTACTAAAAAGCAAACAAATGATTCATACACATAGTGAAACTAAAATCTCCAAATGAAATGGAAAGATAATGGGAAAATCAGCCATCTTAGATCACAGCTCTGACAATGCCATGCCAATAAGAAAAATATTAGAAAGCTTAAGAACTTTCAGTAACCTTTTGGGCCCTCTACATCCATCATGGTGCATCATGCAGGAGTCCCTTATCCCCAGCCACTTTCATTAAAGATGAATTGATTTTTAAGGCATTTACAGTTTATTATTGCTGAGAGAAGCACATTTATTTTTCTATGAATCACTTTCTATTTCTCCTCTGTGTCCCCTATTGCTTTCCTGATGCTTTTTTTTTTTTTTTTTTCCTTCTCATATTTGCTCCACTTTTTATTCCACCTTCTATCCCTTGTTTTGGGGCTTGCTCTGGTTTGAATTACAGAGAAAAAAAAATCCTATTCAGTGCTTTACAAAAATGTTCCATCTCATTTTCTGAAGTGTTGACCCCAATATAGCTGAGGGCTCTTTTCAGATATGTACAATTTTTTTTTCCAAATTGATATGCTGTCTCATATGTGTCCTTTACTAACAAAATATAGAGCTTAATTTATGAAATTGGAGCAGAAAAGACATCAAGCTGTCCTATGGGAAGAGGAGACTGCAACCCTAGAAATGCAAGTTTCTTACAAATTACCTTAATTAAGTGTGATTTTGGGGCACTGCTTCCTTCACAGGAGTACTTACTGTTGTGTAGGATTTCCTCTCTTTTGAAGAAGTGCTTCCTGGTAACACATGAGAATTTGCCCTTTTTCTTCTAGGTAGATGTCAAGACTTCACCTGTTATGAATACAAAGTCAATAAAAACAGGAGAATTAAAATTTGATATTTATCTATATAAATAGAAATACTGTGAGACACATATAGTATGTTATAATGCTCTACCATATCCACAACTCAGCTGCTGACTTAATTTACACCCAGTAAAACAAACAAACAAAACCTTTCATAAGATACATCCAAAGACTCATGCAGAGAGTGGTTTGATCCTGGGAAGAATTTCAAGAACCATTTTCAAGAAAAGTTTTCTATTCAGAAAGGTAAAGTGCTCTTGGTATAATCTGGCCCATTAATAATAATCTGCCTTGAGAGAAACAGCATCTGTTTTCACTCTCCAGGCTCTAACACCTCTGTTTTCTAAGGCAGCTGTTAGGACTTCAGACCTTACTGTGCCTGCGCTAGAAAACCTCACAGACCAACAAAAAGAGCAGAAAGGCCTTCTCCAAACCAGCTAAGCCATGACCTGGGAAAAAAGGGTACTCTTGCCCTATTTAAAACTCACCAGTTTACTTGACTAAAACCTTATTATTAAATGTTCACCTATCTGAGGATGTGGTTTCTTTTTTGTTCTTATTCAATTATTGTTTAATCTCTAGGCTCCCTAATCTCTCTAGCCTCCACTATGTCTTAATTAGTTAATTCCCCTCCATACAATACAAAAAAGGCAAGTAAATGCCAAATAAACACAATTCTTAAAATTGCCTGAAGGGCCAGCCCTGTTACTAGGTTAAACCTACCACACAGAACTGGTTTCCAGTTGCCCAGGTTAAAATCAACTGGGGAAACTGTTTCCCTGGAAACCCATCATAACCTTCCATTGGGAAAGGGATCCAGTCCATGTATCTGAGCTTTCTGCTGGACACTTACTGTTGCTCCATGAACATACTGACCCAGCTGACATTTCTGTGCGCTCCAGTGATACAGCACAGGTATCGACACAGCGGAGAGCATGGAGAACCCACTATTTGAACACATGGCATAAAAAAAAATTCTTGGGCTAGAAAAAATGCAATCAGTCATCATGTGAAAACCTTAACTGCTCCCTTCCACTTTTACAGAGAAGACTGTGTCAGTCAATGGTTGCCATTTAGTCAAAAACAAACACGATAAAATCCTTTGGGCTGAGTCAAGCTTACAGTAGCTGGTTATGTGAACTGAGATATAGGGAGTGAAAAAGCACTGCTGAGTTTCTTGCTTGCTCCTAATCACCAATTCTGCTGGGAGTGAGAGAGTTAACACACTCTGAGAAATCTGTTTTCAGTATGCAGCACAGAAAATTGTCAAAGGCAAGCCTATCTCCAGCACTGGCCGACATACATAAACTGATATGTGGAAGCTGCAGTTCAGGTTATTGCTTCTGGTCTTGGACAAATTCACTGTGGGAAGGAGGAAAAGGGAAAGAAAGGGAAGAGGGGGGAAGAAATAAAATGCTTAATTTTGTCAATTTTTTACTGCTCTAGCGAACAGCAAAATCTACAAGTGTTTCCATTATTTGTAACTAGCTTTCAGAGCACCATCCCACTGCGACATTTCCCACCTTCGAAGGTTACCAGTGACTCATGCAGGCAAACCACAATGAGGCAGCCTCAGTGACCTGTCGTGAAGCTGGGTAAAATAAGTGTTTTGCAGGGAAGAATAAGCAGCAGCTCTAAACATAAACATAGCTCCGGGTACCTGGATAAAACGAGTGTGTTTGTATGTGTGAAAGAGAGAAAGGCAGAACAGGGAAAGGCAGAAGGAACTCACCCTGCCGCCCCTGCCCCGGGTTACTTCCTAAGCCCTTTGGATTCAAATAGTGCAAATACTTACACCCATGACTTCTGGATGCAAAGACTGTCACTCAAAATTTCACTAAGTAGCCAGCAGACATCTCGTTGCAAGGAACAAGTAATGATACTGAAAAAAAAAAAAAAAAGAAAGAAAAAATCTGTTAGTTTGGCAGAGAAGCAGCCTACGAGATACACAGGAGCACCAGCCATCCCTGCTCCCCCCCAACAGAACTGGACTCACTGCATGCAGCTTTATCCCTTCGAGCACAACATGGGGCAGAAGGACACATCTGAAGAAACAGGTCAGGTAAAAGACATAGTGCACATAACATGAGCGTCCCTGTACTGATAAGCACACATTTTAATTAGCTAGTAGTAAGGACTTAAGCCCAAAGACAGTGCTGAGGGTGCTGAAGCCCCACATCCCAAGATACTAGCAACTGGAACCTCCCTGGAACCCTATTATGCACGAGAGAATGTCTAATAAGTGTGAAAAGAAAAATAGTATCAGGCAGAAGTTTCTACAACCAACCTAACACTGATGTCACTCTGTCAGTGAATACTACGATACTACAATTTCCAATGTAAATTGCTGCCCTTAAATAAAAAGTTTCAGCTTTCATAACTTTCGCATGTCTTTCTATGTGTTCTCTTATATACATGTGTGTGTATTAGATATACGCATTAATATAAGAATATTCTAAATACACATAGAGAAAAACTTTTCCACAGCACTGATATCATGCAAAATGGGTAGTAATCTATGGAGAATAGAATAAAATCCAGACATGCAAAGGAGTTGCAGAGGAGGAAACCAGAGTACTGCGCATAACCCTTATGTGAAACAAGGCCACGTGGCTAGTGCTGAAACCAGTGTCAGTGCTTCAAAATGCATTTGCAAAACAGCTCATAGAAAATCTCTGTGCACGGTGCCTGGGTCAGGCAGGAGAACGCAGCCAGCAGCTGCTTTGCTCTTTCAAAGGCTGAGCCAGCACAACTATATTCCCGGTGTGGGAAAGGCCTTAAGGCCTTTGTAATTCTCTGATTAGATTTTTAGTGGTTTAACTGATTTCATTGTTTCAGACAAACAGCAGCGAGCATCTTGCTGTTCTCCTTCCTGGCATTCTCTAATTAACTCATTGAACTTCTAAAGGAAGAAAATCCTCTTGGAACTTTAAAAAAATGATTATTTTCTCTTTTTTTTTTTTTTCTATTGCAAGGTAGCAAGCATCTCTGATGTTCACTGAAGGCTGCAACTGTTGAGCCAATTCACCTGGCAGAAAGATGACTCGCATTTTCTGTATATACAATGTTGGACATGTGAGCATGCAATAGCCTCTCCTTGGTTCTTTTAGTTGAATCCATACATTAATATTTTCATAGAATAGTCTGAACTAGAATTGATGTGAAATCAAATGTTGACTTGTTTTACCCGTGAAATGGTTTCCCTTGATTTGAAATATGAAAGCAAAAGTAGTTCTTAGAGGCAGACTGCTTTCTAGGTCCACACATCAGTAAATTGTCTAGCTTATTATAACCAAGGAGTTAAAGTCTGTTTATGAATTCATCAACTTTTGAGAAAAAAAAGATAATGATGCAGTTGTTTGCAAATCTATGCCCAATCAGGAAGGCAGCATCCTATGAATCCAACCATCAGAGTACGGGAAAATCAAACAAATGTGGGTCTTGATCTCCTTCTTTTATAAGACTGCTTCTAGAAATCAGAAACTAACTTGCACCATTCCTCTGCATGCCTGCATGTATATCAACAATCTGTAATCAGAATTGGCTTAATATAACTTCACCATTAAGCCCTGTCTTAACATTAAACCATGCCTTAACAGAAGTACAAAGTCATTGCGAGGTATGGCTCTTGCTTTAAGCCATCACAGGGAGTTTTCAGGACCTACTGTAATAAAACCTTAGTACTGAAAAGATGTTCTAAATGTCATAATTAAACTGTGACTATGTGCCAGCCCCTCAGGGACAAGGAAGCAAATGCTAAGGTAAATGACAAGAGAAAAAGAATCCTCCAGAAGCAGGAGAGAGGAGTGCAGAAAAACAACAGGCTAGGAACACTGCTGTACACTACTGTTGCATAAGAGCTATCCTGCTTGCCTCACCCACATACAAAAACTCAGATTAAATTATTGCTAGTAGACAAAGAAAAGAGTGTTGTGCATCTTGTAATGGCTTCTTTAAAATGCTTCTAAAATGGAAACCTCAAAAATCTGAACCCTGTAGCCACCACCTCCATCCTAAGTGCATCTCAAAGAACCTAATACCCAGTTTTTATGATACAGCTGAGGAGATTTAACTGCAACCTATTCCCAAGATGAGATGGCTCACTTTTCTTACATACACTGAATCCCATGGAAACCGTTTCATTTATTTTCAATAGAGTTAATTTTCTGCTGCTTTAGCTCCCTCAACTATATCCCCAAGGGCCTGATCACCATCAGTGCGAGCCCAAGGGAAGGAACAGGAGCAGTTAGCAAGGGTGAGAATAAGTCCATTTCTTCCAGAAGTGCCTCTCAGCTCAGCAGTGGCACAGAAGTACTGGCAGGTTGCCCCTGGCCCACTGGAGCTGATGCCCATGCATTCAATGATCTGTCCAAGCATGAGAGCTCCGTGTCTAAGGGAGCTCTTTGCATTTTCAAGGTGACAAGCCTCTATCACAGAACCAAGGCTCTGTCACCTGCACACTTCAGCAGCAAAATGCCTTTGCTGTGCTTTGCAGACCAGGAGTCCTCCTCCTGCCAGCATGTGCAGGGACTGCGTGCTAAGGAAGGGCTTGTCTGCAACTTCCACCCTTCAAGAGGAAAAATGGGATTGAAATGTGCAGAGCTAAGGGAATAGAAACTTTCAGGTTTCTTCTTGTAATGAACTGCCATGCTGCACATATTGGGTATGTAGCCTGAGACTTCATATTTTTTTTTTAAAAAAATGACTAATGGGAACTGTTCATGACTTGAAAGCCAGTTCACTGCTGCTCTAGTTTTATAGCTAGGCACCTAAATAATTAGTAAGGAACCTTGGAAATACATCTTTGGCAAGGATGATAATCTATTTCAGGTTGTTCCATGTTGTCAAAATATACACTTCACTCACATTTGCAATTAATATCATTGATAGACCCTCCTCCGGTTATTCCAAATTTTTGTTTGATTGCCCAGAATTTATCTGTGTTGCATCATTTTCTCATTTATACTAGGACCCCCAAAATATTTTTCCTGTTGTTCACTGAAAGCTCATTCTGGTAAGTTATTAGTAAAGGTTTTCAGTATTTTAACCCTGAGTGACCTAATCCAATTTTATGCCTTGCAGAGAATGTTCCTCTGAAATGATTCAAGGAAAATTAAATTTATTTAGCCTAAGGATGGGAAGCAACAGGAGAATTAGCATGCATGTCACTGTGTTCAAATCCCTATAACAGTTGACAATTCTATTTGCAAGTATAATCCCAGACTGTCCAGGCAGATGACAGACAGACAGGTGCAGACCAGCTCAAGAGGGAAGCTGTGCTAAGGTAGCATATGTAACCAGAACAGAATGCATCTTTCCCTCCTCCCTGGAAAGATTTTAAGGATATACATTAATGACTGAATAATTTTTGACATGAGCCTGGACACATTAAAAACAGAGACAGCAGAAGGCAAGTAAAGTATTAGCTCGTGTGCCTTTTCCAAGTCTTTGGTTTGTCAAGGCAATAGCCTCCTTGTCCCCACTGGAAAACTGTGGAACCGAACTTACACATTGCAAAGCAATGAAAGAGGCACTCGTACTATAATAATTCAGGAAAAACACTGATGGTGCTGGAATTCACTTGCAAGGAACAGCCTTTTGTAGCTAGCTGAATGCTGGAGGGAGGCCTGACAAAGACCACTTTGGCAGAAAACCTAGATGTTACATTCAGTGTATTCTGAACAAATACTTGGCACGCAAGATGATGAACTCAGCTGAACATAGTCAAGAAGCAACGGGCTGTGAAATGTGTATTTAGCTTAATGGATTGGCAATAGTAGCTTTAGTAAAAGAAAGGACCACCTAGTCTCTCTGGAGTGTATCTCCTGGTTTGGAGATCTTACTCCCTATAGCTTGTCACAGGCACTTTAAGTACAATTGATATAGTTTAGTTTTCTGTAATTTGTCCAATTAATAAAAACCAAGTGGCATTTCAAGTGAAACATTTACATAACTGAGAAATTAATTAATATGGTAAACCTCATTAAAAATTGTCATTGCAGGCCGTGGGACATTTCTACCAATTAATATATCTAGCTTTGTCATTCACCTCTGAGAGAGAGTCAAGGCCAAGGCAATTGGCACTAAGGTTTATAGGTCTCTCTGTCACCTCTACTACATAATGTCTGAAGATCTGTAAGCCAAGAATAAGGAATATTTTACCCACTGACTGATGGCAGTTAAAAAAAAACAACTCCCTTTGAGTTTCTCCTGATATCTGGTTTGTTTGGCTAACACTAGCTGATGGAACAAATTGTATGTGAAAGTAAATATTAGCTCACAAGAAAGTTGAATATAGCCATCTACTAGTAAAAAAGTTCTAGTAGCTATAGGATATATGGATAGCAGTCTGTAAAAAGAAAACCACTGGGGCTTATGCATGGATCTTTTTTTAACACACCAGGATATGATGTGAAGGTTCCTTCATTCATGGAGATGAGGCAAATACAGAGATGTATTTTGCCCAGGACCATTTTTTAATGCTTTCCTTATGTAATGTGGTTAGAAGAACACATTTATTTCTCATCCCCTTTAAGTAAAAGGAAATGTTAGTTTTAGATTTTTTTTCAAAGTATCTCTTCAACATAATTGCAACATCAGTTTTGAAAAAAAATTAATTTTAACACAGCAAATAAAGCTAGTCTCACATTTAGTGGCATCATTTTTTTAAGATGTATTTCTGGATTCTTATTCTTTTATATGAAAGAGGTATTTTTTTTCCTTCAAACTCTTCCCTGAAGTTCCCCTCTGCAATCATTATGTGCATTTATTTCAGAGCTACCTACTGCTCTCAAATGGTTAGGGGCTGAAGTCACTGGTTTAACTAAACTACAAGAACTAGCTACTTTAGATGGAGATATTCTTCTTCAGGGTAGGATATAACCCTTGCCTACTAATAAGCAAGAATGCATTTAAAATTTACAGTCATTGAAATACAAATTTTGGATTTACCCCAACAAACTCTGAAAGCAGCTGTTTTGCTTTAAATGACATCCTATTCCAAGAGGGTATTTTGTTTCACCTTCTTAGGGTGCAAAGTTATTTTATGAAATGTAAACTTTTGCACAACACTTTAGAGTTGCCCCTTCATGTGGTGCTTTCTGCAAGCAGTAACTTCAGGAATTCAAAATCACAAATGAGCACTGTCTTCTTCCCCATCCCCCAGCAAAATTCAGGCATACTGGCACAAAATTAGAAACCCTTTAGCCTAACACTGGTGATATTCTTTGTACTTCTTTTGTACTTTGTATTTCTAGGTTCTTAGCTTCTGTGGGGATCTACTGCATCATGTCCTGAGGCATAGTTAGGTGACCACTCGCCTTAAACATGTCACAATTTCTAATCTCACCAGGAGACCCAGAGACTTTAATTACACAAATATTAGCTATTCAAAAATATGTCACACAGCCATGCGCTAGCAATGACTGAAAACAGGCCTGAATTAAACTTTCCTACAAACTCTAATGAACTACAAGTGAGAGGTTTAGTACTCAGTTCCAGGACACTTCTTCAGCAATAGTTAGCAGTAAGAATCTCAGATCGGAATTATATTGCAATTCATTCATATTTCCCAAATTTAGCAGCCAAATCTCATTTGGCTGCCCCTACTAAACCTCTGCCTTTTTAATATGCAGATTAGGCCTATTATAATCTAAATACCCTGCCCTGCCCTGCTGTTAAGACCAGAATAAGGTTTATTCTGTCCTTGCAAAATGCAAGTTGTTTACTCATTTGTTCTTTAGTTAGGAGGCTGATTGCTACAAGCAGATGCACACAACAGCCAACAAGAGGAATCAAAACAGGCATCGTTCAAAATCAGCACTGTTAGCTGATTTCTAATCACTAATGACTGTATAAAAGAGCGTTTGTATCTAGGAAACGTTACACAAGGCAGAAGTATTTCTCACAGGCATTGGGCACCATCTTATCACTTAAAATGCAATATATTAAGCACAAGAGCAGAACAACACAGTCAAATATTAAGTACAATGTTTCTTCCATTGAATTTATGGGAACCAAGTGTTACTGACACACTGCTTCGTAAAATACAGTTACTCAGCACTCATCCCAGGGTAAGTAAGAAAGCAGTCCACTAACAAAAAGCCCATTCACTCCATCATCTACTTGGAATAGCTCAAATATATCATTTGAAACAAAAAGCAAAACCAGACAGTGACTACCTCAAACTGATGATGAATTACTCAAAATTTTCTTTTGCAAGTCCTACATAACACAAGCCAAAGGCAAAATTCACCCATGGTGCAATTCTTTTGACTTCAATGGAGTTGGGCTAGCAGCCACTCAGAATCATAGAATCATAGAATGCTTAGGGTTAGAAGGGACCTCTAGAGATCATCTAGTCCAACCCCCCTGCACACGCAGGGTCACCTACAGCACATGGCACAGGACTGCGTCCAAGCGGGTTTTGAAGATCTCCAGAGAAGGAGACTCCACAACCCCTCTTGGCAACCTTCCCTGGCCCAGTGCCATTATTTACGCGAAGTTGGGCTGTGTGTCTTCTCTTGATAAATGCCAGCACAGTAAAGCTCTCAAAAAAAAAAAAAAAATCTCAGTAATCACAATGTGATGAGAAATGCAGACACACAAACTGCAGCACAGCAGATAAACATGAATTTACAGCTGTGTTACATAGAATTCCTTAGCAGAAGAGGAGCAGAAGGCTATTCTTGGATCTGAAAGAATCATTTTAAAGTCCTAAATAGTGTGAGCATCTTTCTCCTAAAGGGACTATGATTTGAATCTTTCATCTGCACTTTGAGTGACATTTTTTTTTGATTAAAAATAAAAGGGGAAGGAGAAAGACACTGTCTTCATATGTGGAGTCCACTGCCCTGAGCTTAGTAAACTTTGGTAGGAATAGGACTTTCAAAAATACTATTATGACTTTAAATTCTGCTACTTTAGACACTGCTACTTTAGATATGGAGTAAAGCAAAAGCTTAAATGCTCAGAGAAATGTGAGTATCTATTTACTTTCAGGTAACATACTCATCAATTATAGTTACTAAAGGCTTTAGAAATCCTTTAAAAATAAACGTGAAGGCCCTATTTTATTGAACTGGTGTAAATTACCTCCATACACCGGAAAGGCAATCAAAGGTACAAAGCAGCACTCACAAAACAAACCGCATCGCCTGGCTCTCAAAGCTGACCAACCTGAACAGACTGCTGCATCAGCACACAGCATCGCCCAACGCTAAACGCATATTCCTTGAGCAGCTGCCTGAAATCATTTTTTTTTCTGTTTTTCATAAGCTGGAACTCTTTTTTCAACACTTCAGTCTGGTATGTATACACACACACAAAAAAATGCCCATCACTTTAGCTGTTTGTTTCTTCTCTACATTTCTAAACAAAAAATATTCAATAAAATTTATATGCCCGCTGAGATCAATGAATACATACTTTTGCATATGCTTTTGTCTCCTTAAAGACAGTGGTTAAGCTTGCATATCAGTGTAAAAGCAATCAAACTCTCACGACTTCCTGACACTGTCACCTGCTTATTGTGATAAATGAAAGTATGCAAGGGCTGTTCTCTTAAAAATAAATGACTGAAGAGCATGTAAGTAGCACCACACTCAATATAACTTAATAACTCATAAAATAGCTAGGTAATGTGGATAGGGAAGATCATCAATCTGCTAAAACAATGCTGTTACAGTAAGTTCAGACCATCATGGATTCTATTGAGGTTTTATGAATGCACAGTCCAAAGGAACAGGAAAGGCTTTAAGTAAATAATTACTGAAAGCTGATACCATTAAATAGCTTTATTTCCTTCAGTGGCCTATTTAACTGCTGTCTCAGTCTATCCATCTGCAAATAACAAAAAAAATCTCCCTATCAGAATGAACAATTTTCATAGCATGGTGGAATAAGTAATCTGAAATCATCAAGGCCAACCTCTCCCCTTTTAAGACAGAATCAGCTCTGAAGATCTTAGATGCAGCTTCAGGATTAGATGAGGCTGCCCAGGGCCTGGTCCAGCCAGGTTTCCCATATCTCCAAGGTCAAAGGCTCCTTGGCCTCTCTGGGCAACCTGCTCTAATTTGTTTTGAACATGTTTTTTTTTTTTTTTTTCTTTTTTTTTTATTCTTCCTAATAGCTAATGGGAGTTTTCTGCACTGCAATTTGTGACGGTTGCCTCTTGCCCCCTCACTGGGCACCTCTGGGAAGGGTCTGTCTCCATCTGCTCTGCGTCCTTGTATTGCTTTTCTTCACCAGATCATCACCCTGAACTGTGGTTATATATCATTCCCTTAACTCAAAGATAATATTAGCACACTATTACCACACTATTTTCTAGATTTTTTGGCTTGTGAAAGAGACCTAACGCTGCTACTGCAATGTGAGAATTTTAATTCTCCTATGTGCTATATGCTCCTTAAAACCTCCAGGTAGCCAAGGTGTTAAAATACAGATATTGTCAGCAGAAATGTAATGTGACCCAATGACTATTAGGAAGAGACTATCAGAAATGGAGAATAGTCCAAAACTCATTGACAATTCCATAAAGCTCCTGGTAGCACCTCCTCAAAAACAAGCTATAGTTTAGGAACTGGCTTTTAGGAATTCTGAACTTATTGCAGATGGCAAAGCAAAGTAGCTTTGTTCATTCTCATAGGATTCGGATCTCCCATCCCAGGGCACTTGTGCAGCTCCACACTCCCTTCCTCTAGCTCCTTCTCAGTCGCTTCAGCCCTAGAGCTGCATGGCGATTGTAAAAACAGTTTTTTTTATTCAATCTTCCTTTTACTAAGCTGCTGAAGTGCTGCCTTGCTGTGAATATTTCAGACAGGCTTGTCGTTGCCATTATGTCAAATACCTGTGCATTACTCTTCTGTCTTCCGGCATGGGACAGCACATACCTGCCTTCTAGAAAGCTTTTTCCCAAAGGCAGTGAAGACATTCGCATGTGAAAAGGCAGTGAAGACATCCACATGTGAACAGTGTCACCTACACCACCCCCACGAGTAAGCTGCTCTTCTGGTTGCTCATCGCTATCCATCTATAATGCAACAGGCTTTTATACTCTCTGTGTTTCTGCACACACAAGAAAAATGGTTAACATATTTTATCCTTCCAGTAATTTTGACAGATGTTGTTAAACAACTTTTCAGATTTTGTGCAAACAAATCTTTTATTTTTTACAACTATATTAAAGGTGTCTTGTTTAGAAATAAAGAACTGATATGAGACTACAGGGTCAATGAACCTAGTCTCCTGCTATAGCAAAGAAGAATGCCATACAGTCCCGCCTATAAATATATCAAATTTCATTTAAAATAATTTTTCTTTTTTATTTTGAAATTCCCCATCACTGCTGAAAGATATAACTGAACTTTATATTGTCTCCTAAACTTCAGTCCAAATGTATTCAGAGCCACTGAAAATTCATTTCTCTTGTACATAGCCCTTTCACTTAGCTCTCTGGTTTCACTCCTCTCTCTCCCTTCCCTCCCACGTCATTTAATATGGTAGAGGACTTTCAGTCTTCTATTTGATAAGTTCTTTCAGTCTCTTTTCAAAGAAACTCTACCCAAATCATCTCTTCATCTGTTCCATTTTACCTTTCCTGATCAGAGACTGCCCCGGTCTGCATACCATAGACCTAGCAAGGTCTTCTCCATAGCCTGGCATTATGCTATTGAAGCTTTCCTAAGTTTTTGGAAAGTATTTTACCTGATGCATGCAACTTTTCCGTGGAGACATCTTGGCTCAGCTGTAACTGTCCTCTTGTGTGCATGTTATAATTAAAGTCAAACTTAAAAATACTGTTTTGGTCAGGGAAGAAGCCTACAGACTTCTTCAAGCATCCAAAGGTAAGGAACTACTGTAATTAGTTAGTGCTTAGGTGTTTTTGTTATCAGCTAGGTGGATGCTGCTTGAAAAAAAATATAATGATGCACTGGGAAAGTAATTTCAAACACAGCCTGGCTTCAAGGTTAAGTTTCATGGCAGTGAGTGTGGTTACATATGTTAGATTACACAGTTCAACACCAACATGAGTCCAAAGGAACAACCAAACATTGTTAACCTTTGACAGATGCCTGTCCCGTGGGCTAAGTAAAGCGAATTGCTCCCAGCCCACTTCTCAGTTGAAAAGTCATCTTCATCAAAAATTTCACACTATAATTTTCACTAAACTGGGATTGTAGAGGAGACAATGACTGAATAGATGTTTTGTGCCACATCTTTCATTCTATAGGCAATCCCCCTTGGACACGGTTGAGGTATTCTGCTGAGAAATAGAGACAAGACTGTTCATCATCCCTCCCCTATCCAGCTGTCTTTTGAGTAGGGGCAAATAGAGACGAAACACTTTTCCAACAGGAGTTAGCGAGGTGAACTCATTCTGCTGCCAGTTTTTTCTATGTGCTTATGTCTTAGATGAGGTTTGCAGAAAGAGACACACATTTTTCAAAGCACAAGGCTGTTACTGAAGGTTTCATGTGAAAAATTAACCATTTACATGCAAGGCAGCTTAACAGATGGGGGTTGGGCAGAGTCAGGAAAGATTTAAGTGTATCAGCACAAAATAAAATTCTAGAAAAATCATTTGCTTTCACTGATGCTAAACCTCACCTATTGGTTGTCTGGTCTTTTTTACACACTCCTGAAAAACCGTATTTTGTACACAAAATTACACTTTACTTAGATGTAAATTCATGTCCAAGCCTGAGTCTGATATTCACATCTTAGTCATATGAACTCTTTTTAAATAGTGATTAGATATTTCATTGTCCAAACATTTTCTTTTTCATCATTTTTCATCTGCTTAATACATCTTCATGCACGGAATCAAAATGCATGAGAATGCATTGAAAGTAATTTAAACAGTATTCATGTTTCAATACCCTATAAGAGTTCCATTTACATTCACAAGGAGACCTTTACTTTTCCAAGTTTCCTGTGATATTTTCCCAAATAATATAAGCCAAGTACATATCCCTCTCCCAGTAGAGGAATCTCTCGAGAGGGATAGAAGTATTTTCCTGTTTGATTTTAGCCCTTCCTCTGTACATTTTTATTTCCCCCTTTTTTCTACTGGTAACAGTCTAAACAGAAAATCCCAAAGACTGTGTGAGTTTCCGTTTAACATCTTTAGTAATTGATATGAATCAGTCGGATCGGCACAGGATGCAAAGAGATAACACATAGTTAGCACCAGCGGTACAAGGTTAGGACAAGAAAGCATTGGAAAAGCAAGCAAGATACATGGAAGCTTGACTGAAGAGAAAAAGCAGAAGCAAAAATACAATCTGAATGCTGAAGTAGATCAAAAGAGAAAGAATACATCTGCAGTATTACAAGAGCTGTAAAAGAAAGAAGATGAGTTGAAAAAAAAAAGTGCATTAAGCAGTCTGACTCGGGAAAAAAAGTGCCTGTTGACAATTGTGGGAGTTACAGGAGGAAGGAAACAAAATATATCATTTGCCTGAAATTAACGGGAAAAAAAATGATCTAAGGTCAAAAAAAAAAAAGTAACGTAAATTAATGTAATGACAAGGTTGCTACTTTAATTTGATTATCTTGTTCCTGATCTGTAAAAGGGTGCCAGCATTAAAAATAAAACAAAACATAGAAACAACAAACAACAACAACCAAACATAAAACATTATCAAAAAATAAAAAAAACAACATGCAGAATGAGTGACACAATTATATGTTAAATTCAAGGTGAATTTTTTAAATCACAAGGCTCATAAGGAGTTGCAGGAAGGTGCTGTGCCCAGTTTATTAGCATTCAGCAATCCCTGCATGAGCAACATTCCCTTTTGTCCTGTGAATTCAAACTTCTACAGCTTCCAGCATGATTTTATTCAGAGTGCAGTGTTACTGTTTTTTCTTTTTAATGGATAAAAGAAACTACAAGGTAAAAGACTCTCAGTCTAAAGAAAAGCTAGCTAGCAGGCTCCTTGCTAAGAGATACATGTCATTATTTCTAAAGCCTGTTTAGTGAGTTATAAGACAAAAATCTTCAACACACAAGACATTTCTTGAATGTTTTTCATATTGCAGATGAACATACTTTGTTAGGGGAAAGTGTGCTGGCCAGTTAGAATAAAGCATCCTGCATACTTAGTAAAGAAAACCTCCCATGTAGCAAGTGCCAGCTATTAGTGCAGGAAGCACAATTTACCTCCCTTGGCACAAGATGAAAATCCCTTTTATGATTAATTCTTTAAAGAGTTAGATTACTTTATCTGCTTGTAGAATTCTTTAGGTTTTTTTTTTTTCCCTCCTTAATCACTGATTAAGAGAGTGTGATAAAACATTGAAAAGGCATAACACCAAATTTTCACATACTCTTGTATCACTAAATGATACAGCAATTCACCGGTAACGAGATGTCAAACAGGTCCTGCCCCGGCTCCACTGTACTTTATCAGGGATTTTGGAAAAACCAGGTTTAAATCTTACTTTATTTATTCAAAAGAGCAGGGGACAGAGACAGGAAAGGATATACTTTCCAGATATCTGTCAGCTTACTCCCATTTTCAATACTTTGTGTGCACTAAGTGGTACTTTTCTGGGGAAAAAAAAAGAAAAAAAAAAGAAAAAAAGCCTTATTTTGCTTAACAAGGCTTTAAAGTTTGTGGAGGTAGACTGTAAAACACAGATTTGCTAAAAACTGGTGAGCAGGGTTGGGCAGAACTGATTTGGGTTTTGGTTTGATTTTGTTTTCCCACTCTGATTAGCAAATCCCTGTCATGAGTCAGACCTGTGGGATTCAGTCTGGTGCTCTTGTACACCGTTAGTGTGAAGATGCATGGGCTGTGGATGCTGTAATATCTTTGGATAACTTTAGAAAACTAGGGCCTGGCAGAAATATCTATTTCACTACTTAGGCAGATTAAATTCAGTTTAACTGGCATACCTTTGTCTTTAATTCCTGCTGCAATTCATTACCTCCAATCATAGAGTCTAATAGCCAATTGTGCCAATTACACTTTTTTTTTTTATTTCTCTGCAATTCATCACTTTTATTTGATTTCAGGTGTAAAATGAAAAGTATCAACCAACAAAATCACTTAGAACAGTAATGACCTAGTACAATGAGGCCATTCATCATCAGCCTGAAGTCTTATTCTGCACAGATTCTACAAATAGTTTCAATTAATAGCTTAACACTAGCCCTGCTGCAAAACATACATTAAACACTCTGCCTGATCCTGAGAACTGCTGAGCTTGAATTAATAATAGCTGGAAGTTCTTTATGCCATTCCGAGCCAGGATCTGAAGCAACACTGATTTAGCCCAATCGCCTGTTTAGGAAAATCTCAAAAATCTAAATTCTTCTTGCATAAAATGACTCACACAGTTTGGCTAGGAATACAAGCCAGGGCATGCAGAGAGATCAGAAGAAACACTAAAAAGGGGCAAAAAGCAGTCATGAGTCATTAGATACCCTGTCATGGAAGATTTCCAAACATACATAGATTTTTGCAATGGCATTTGTTAACAATCAGGAAAGAGAGACACCCATAAGAAGTAACAGCACAACCTTAAATACAGAACTGTCTACTGAGTAGGACAGATAATTATTATTAGGGTAGAGTCATCTGCATGTACCTAGTTTGTTAATTTTGGCAACAATCTCATTTCTTAAATTACTCCTGTTAGCAGATCCCCACCCAGATTACACATTCACAGCACAGATGATAAAGAATTTATTATCCTCCATTGACTGTGTGCATGCAATTAGTACACAGAATGCCCCAAAAGAAGATGTCAAAGGCAAGCTGTGACAGCCAGCATCATGCACGTGTATCATATTTTCTTCATTTCCAATGTGTCTATTAAATATTTGAAAGCTACACCACAAAAGGAAGGATCTGCTTCCTGCTCATAATACCGTTTCTCTAGTGAGATGCTACTGCTAGACGTATGCCAGTAAATTCAAATATCAGTTCATCAACTGAAGATACCAAACACCTAGCACACTCCACAAATAGGCATTATTTTGTAAGAAAATCTCTTTTACAGTAACATTCACTTCTTATGAGTGGCAGTATACAATTACATAAGTTGCTATATGAAGCTTCTATGTTTGCTTCTCTGTCTTTCCAGACTATGGATGGCTTGTTTAATATCAAGCTAAGGCATAAGGAAAGAACACATTTTAATTGCAACTACCAACTGAAAAAATCCCAAATTTACATATTGAATGCTCTCTATAGAAACACTTCATTTTGTGTCAAATACATTATACCTCCAAAAGTTCACCACCACATCTGTTGCACAAAATATTTCTACATTTACATGCAGCAGCATGCTTAATAATCAATGAATTAAGATTTTGCAATTCTTTTTTCTAACATTTTCCACACTCACTGATAATCGCTAGACAAAACAAGGCATATTGGACTGTCACCATTTAATATGATGGCCATGCATTTAGAGTGTGGTTGATATATTTTATTCTACTTGTGTATAGACTGTTCTGCCTCTTTTTAGAAATACAAATGAACACAGTCTTAATGCAAGCACAGCACTGCATAAAAATCAAGTTTCACAAGCACATGCAACTTATGCTTGGCCATGATATTTTTTCAGAGAGAAAGAAAAAATTAACCTCTTCTCCCAGACTTTTAGCAGGGAGTGATCAGCTTCAGTAAAACTATTGCAATGACTTCAGAGACCACAGGTAAATTTTGAGGGTCAGAGAGGACCCTCAAGAGGAGAGAGGTTTTAATACACAGCCAATGGTCAGTGCATTCAGTTGAAACAGTTCTTCCTCTGGGTATTTATTTACTGTGATACACAAATTAAAATCTTTAGAATAGAGGCTTAACCAAAAAGTAACTGCTTGTTCTAGGCTATGCTCAACATTTTTTTCCTCCCTCTTCAGCAGATAACTACTCTATCCCATTATAGGATATTGCCTGGTAAAGAAATCTTAACAGTTTTTGACAAATATAATTTTCATTTTCTGACCAGCACAAGGAATTCCTCATATTCTGATGAACTGTTTCTAAAACACACAGAGCTCTGGATATGTTCTGTGTTCTGAAGGTTGCCCTCATTAACTCTGCAGAAGGGAAACCTGTGCTGTCACCTTGCAGATCCTGCTAGAATGACAGCTTGACAATGTCCTCTTTTTTTGTAATGTGTCGCTTTGCATTACTTTGATTGAAATGAGCAGCTTAGTTTTTTGCCTGCATGACCCACAGGGTCGGCATATCACAGCTTGCAAAGCTCAGTGCATGTGCTGGAGCTTGTAATATCAATGCCTTGTGCATCAGCATTTCACTGCAGTCATATCCCATCAGCAACTTTTTCCCTCACATGTTCTCATGCCGAATTTTTTGTCTTTGTGCACGTACTTGCATCATATGCTTGGTGATGGAAAGATCTAGTGGCAAACACTAAAGACGAGAGAAAGAAAAATAAACAAGAGGTGTGATGCAGATTTTTATGATTTTCAAAGAGATGGAACTCAGTAAGCTAAGTAGAAGATTCACCAAATAAATTAATAGCTTGTATTTTCCATATATACATGACTAAAAGCAGGACAAGCATGCAGGAATGATATTCCTTCTACTTTGCTCAAATAGCATAATTTCCTGAGAGACACGTGCAGTTAACCAGCAGAACGCCTGCTTTACAACAAGCCTTAAGACTAATTACTTAGAAAGCAATCTATATGCTATAAAGAGCCCTCACCGCAGTTCCATACATTGGGATTCACTTTGTGTTTCTCCAACACCTCTGCGCCCCTGAAATCAAAGTGATGTGCTTGAACATCTAGGCTGCCTAAACAAGGTAAAGAAGAACTGGGCACCTGGGATGTCACTAAGGAGCTGTTGAATCATCCAGGCAAACTGGCAGGGAACGTGCAAAAAACATAGCACACCTTCAGTCCTGCTCCTCTCAAATGAGATGACTTTCAGCTCTGCATCTGAACTTGAAAAACAAAAAGACAATTGCATTTAAAGCCTGATATTTTCTGGGGGATCCCATGGTATTTTGCCCATAAGGAACAAAATACATAAGCAACACTTCAGTTGAGCCTAACTCCACCTAGGCAAAAAAACTTTGCTTTATCTCTGAAAGAATATATATACCATAAAGGGACCATGTTTTGTATAAAGAAGCATTCTCTGATTTTCTGATCCTCATTTCCCAACATTACACTTAGGATTCAAAATATTCATTTGAAAGCCATTTTAAAATCAAGAAACCATTACAAAGACATGGAGGAAGGGTGGGTGACTTACTCAATAGTCAGTGCCTCACCACCCTGACTTAAGAGCAGGATTGGGCTGGCTCTGTGTCTAACTAGAGCTCATAGCTATTGCTCATGCATAATAACACGCAAGAAAGCTCACCTGCAACACTGGTTTCCCCACAAGTAGGCTGTTGTAGGTATGTGAATTCATTTTAAAATTCTTCTAACTCTGGCCCTAGCTGAAAAACAAAGTAAATTTTTAGCTGATATCATATATCTCTGGGAATTTGTTTTCTGTTGATAGGGTTACAATGTTAGAACTCTCTAAAAATATATTGCTAAGCCACCACCTGGCTACACATCTAATGAAAATCAATACTAAAAGCTGGTGTTACTTTTCAGTGCAGAGTATTGGCATTATCACTGACCTTCCATTGATCTGAAACAAGCATCATATTGAAACAAGGTTAGTTGAAAATAGAGGAATTCATACACCTTTCATTTTATTTGTACAGAACGGCTGGAGTTGAAACCACCTGTTTATTTACTGAAAAAGCCAAAAAGAGATACTGGTAGCATTTATTCCCTAAATCTGCTCTGCAGAGGTACTCTAACCCTAACCAAAAAGCAACTAGCACAGATATTGGCAAAGTCATTTAGTCATTTATGTTTGGAAAAGTTCACAGTGGCTAACAAACACGATTACATGTCTTAATTTTGCAATTTGTTGGAACAATGCTGTCCTTTACCAGGAAGGAAAGGAAGCCATTTATAGCACCGCAGCACTAACAAAACCTAATACTAATGAGATGGCATGTCAGTGAACTCACCCTATATCAAATCTGAGTTTCAAATTCTCCTAAACTCTAGGAATATCTGATGCAAATTAAGAATGTGAGTGTTAATGTTTTCCACAAGAGACCTTTGTGGAGTGAGATACAAAATACTCTAAGAGGACCTCTAACTGTATGCCCCTTATCTACAGTGAGGAATTTTGGCATACAGTATAGGTTAATTTTAATTATTAGAAAAGGCTTTCAAAAAACAAAGGAAATATGTGCAATTTGGTAAGCCAAAGAAAACATATTACAAATTTGCTCGGAGGCACTTAGAAATAACACACAGAAATAATTCAAAATTCCTTGCAAGTCTGCAAGCTCCCAAAGACCCTGCTTCTACTCCGTGAGGTTTGAAACATGAAGGAATTTAACCTTCATGGCCCAAAGTTTGCATTTTGTCTCTTTTAGCCAGTAGGTTTTGGATTTTAAAAGTGCCAGACTTAGAAGTGTACAAGAGAACAAGAATAATCACAGCTAATGTTTCAGGAAGCTGGATGATAGCCGCAGGCATCAGGAACCAAATTCCCTGTACCCTCAAAGTATTTCAACGGCTCTGTAGAATTTCACTTTTCTAGGAAACATTAAGCATAGATTAATGTGTGAGGATATTAGAGTTGATGGACTATTAGTGCTATCTCGTATGCAAAATCATAATTAAAAATGAAACAGAGTAAAGAGAAGTGGTAAAAATAGAAAGCTTAAGATTTTTGAACATTTAAATAGGTGTACATTAAATATTTATACTAATACACACTTTTAAACTTGTTTCACAACATGGAATTTAAGATATCTGATTTCCCCCCTGCTGCCATAAAAAGTACTTAAACTATTTCTAATGGTTGACTTTCTTTTTTGGCAAGAAGGCTTCCTGATAAAATAGTACTTTTTTCTTTTTGAGAGAGAAAGAGCAAGGGAGAGGATCTAACTAGATGACGACCATCTTTTGAAGTGATGGTGGTGGAAATCTGTTTTTGAAGGATCCAGGAGAAAAGAAAATTTAGTGAAAATCCAATGTACTTGAACAACCAGAAGCATGATATATAGAATGGGCATTGCTCCCTGTCTCAGAGGCTAAACGTGTTCAATGGCATAACAATTTGCAACCCATTCCATTCTAGGACAAACACTCTTCTGAGTAGAAAAGAAAAAGACATGTTCAGAGATTTTCTGTTTATAGTTCTATGAAGACATGAGGTAGAAATCTGGATAATATTCACCTCAAGTTTGTGTTAAAGAAATCCTGTGTTCTGCAAACAAACAAACAAAGAAAAATGGAAACATATTAATATAAGTAGTTTGCTTTATATGCATTTGCTGTTAGCCTGGGAGAGTTATTGAAATTCTTCCGACAGAGACAAGGTAGAGCAGACAACTGTTAATACTATGTATAATCTTCCATATTTCATTAAAACAGTTAAAGTAATGGGAGCAGAAAAGTTTTAATTAGCTGAGTTAACTGAATGCAGATGCTTTAGTTTACTTTTTCTGATTTAAATTTACCATTAGTGATTTGAGGGATGCTAACTATAAAGGAAGCTTGTGGAGAACTGTTTTTATTAGGAATCTAAATTTCATATACGCACTGGAAGAGGATCAAGCTCTTATGCTATTAACGTAACACATTCTTCTATGCTCTTCAACTACATAGCCCAACCATATTTTAGGCACTAGTATTTGTGGCTAAATGACTATTTTTAGAAAACCCATTCTTCACCACTACTGATTTGGGCTATGTACAATAAACCAAGAAGAGCCTGGAACCAAGAATCAATGATATTCAACTCATTGAGCTTTGGTTGCTCGATTTTTCCCTTCTGTCTGCATTTTCCCACCTTAAACGCAACCACTGCTGACAGCTGAGAGGATTTATGTTTTTCTAGTATCTTGGGGACAGTATAGAAGTGCCATGTGATTATTAATAAAATGAGAGAAAATATCTTTGCTCTTTAAATATTTATAGCTAGACAGAGAGACTTGGTAAATCAGAGACAGCATGTATTGATAGGACCAACCGGAAAGAGTAGACATGATTTCAATGCAGGCATGAGTCTGATTCAAATATATATTTCTGAAAATCACCAAAGGAGAAACAAAAAGATAGACATATGTGCCAAATGCACTGAAACACTTTCCATTAAACATCGAGTACCCATGTTTTCCTTAGCCTATCCTCTAGCAAATAGCAAATAAAATGCAGAATTTTATGAGAGCTTTTTTTTTTCTCTTGAGAATAAACCACACTCCTCTTATAATACAGTAATAAACCTTTAAGTTAGAACTAGAAAACAAACCCCAGCATTCATAAAAATCCCTTTTATGCTACATCCGGAGAGAACCAGCAGTCCACTTGAAGTTTTCCCTCTGACATTCTGATCCCAAGACATGGACTTTTCTGTGATTGATCTAGGATCACTTACAATAACCATCTGAGGCATTTGTTGGGCAATAAAATGTTGTACTTATACCACTCCTGTCGTTTATAAGAAAGGATGAGCTTGCATCACAGGAAAAAATGTGGCTATCTGCAGTCTTTCCCACTACACTACTTATTCTCTCATTGATTTATTTTACTAGAGGGCAAACATACTGTGCACAGCCACTTATGAGGCTGTGCCCCTGAGATACCTGCTTCTGAGCGTGTTACAAAATTGTTAGTACTGCCCTGATAGTCAATGCTTCCCTCTGAGGAGACAGTTTTTCGAATTCCAGAGCAGTTATGTCTGGCTTCCTTACAATTTAATATGACCATCTTTTTTTCTGCTCTCTTGTTTCTGATTTACTGAAAGTAGTGGAGTGCTGCAGGTGTCAAGTATAAGGTCACAGAATCACAGAACGGCTGAGTTAGGAAGGGATCTCTAGAAATCATCTAGTCCAACTCCTCTGTTCCAGCAGGGACACCTAGAGCATGTGGCACTGGGTGGTATCGGGGTGGGTTTGGAAGATCTCCAGAGAAGGAGACTCCACAGCCTCTCTGGGCAGCCTGTTCTGAGGCTCTGTCACCCTCACAGGAAAGAAGTTCTTCCTCACATGGAGGTGGAACTTCCTGTGTTTCAATTTGTACCCACTACCTCTTGTCCTGTTGCTGGCCACCACTGCAAAGAGTTCGGCCCCATCCTCTTTACATCCTCCCCTCTGGTATTTGCACATATTGAAAAGATTCCCTCTCAGTCTTCTCTTCTCCAGGCTAAACAGGCCCAGCTCACTTAGTCTTTCCTCACATGACAAATGCTCCAGTCCCTTAATCATCGTTGTGGCTCTATGCTCGACCCTCTCTAGAAGCACCACATCCCTGTTGCACTGGGGAGCCTAGAACTGCACCCAATACTCCAGATGTGGCCTCACCAGAGCTGAGTTCAGGGGCAGGATCCCTCCCTCGACCTGCTAGCAACGCTCCTCCTGATGCAGGCCAGGATCCCATTAGCCTTCTTGGCCAGGAGGGCACATTGCTGCCTCATGGTTAACTTGTTGTCAACCAGGACTCCCAGATCACTGTCCGTGGAGCTGCTTTCCAGCTGGTCAACCCGTAATCTGTACTGATGCCTAGCATTACTCTTCCCCACATGCAGGACCCTGCATTTGTCCTTGTTGAACTTCATGAGTTTTCTTTCTGCCCAGCTTTCCAACCTGTTTAAATCCCTCTGAACGGCAGCACAGCCTTCTGGTATGTCAGCCACTCCACCCAGTTTTGTATCATCTGCAAACTCCCCGTAGTATCTCTTCCTCTTCAGTTTCTTTCACATCTCCCGTGTCAGACAGGCACGGGTATGTGCGTGCATGTGCATGTGTGTGCTTTTCTTATGAAGATAGAGGACCAGAATGTCTATTTATTTGTTTCCACATTTAAATAAAATAATCTTTTCTTAGATATAACCAACCCAAACACAATAACAGCTGTCTAACAATGAGTGCCACTATACTTTGTAAAGAGAATTCCGGTAACTGTTCCTGCTTCTAGATTATTTTGTTATATACCTATGCACATATATATATGTATATACAAATATATATATATATACACCTGGGTATACATATGTACACATAAAAATACAAAATTAGGCTGGAAGTATAACTTGCTTCTTCAGCAAAGAGCCTGTATATTGCATTAATGAGACTGAAATAGTCTAACTGCTACATTACAACTTTTCGCATGCATTTTGCTGTGGACAAAAGATGTTCTATCAGCAATACTTCTATTCAACAGAAAAGGACACTCAGTATCCATCATCTAAACAAGCCCATTGCATGAGCATTCAGATTAACAAAAGTTAAAGTAGAATTCTTGACTGATGAGAAATTCCACTAAATGTTTCCATTTGTTAATGTTTGAGATAGATCCAGAATACTGCAGCTTCTCATCCTGTATTGCTTCCCTGTGGAACTGAGCTGCCTGTTATCCCATGTGTCCTCTGCTGTGCCTGCTTGTATTGCTATTGCGTTGGTCAGATCATGTCACCATGCCATCAACCTCCTCTTGGAGTCGCCACTCCAACCTCTTCTCCTGCAAGTGCATTTAGTCCGCCACACCATATAGCAATGCAACTGCACCTCTCTTTCCACTTAGACTGCAACTGCAACACTCCTAATATAAGAATATTATAAAAGGCTACAGTTATAGAACATGCACCTATTTGCCATCATTTCTAGATTACTATTGTTTCAGGAGAGGACAAACTTCAAATCTGCCTTATGCAACAACTACTAGCATGCTTCGGTACACATGATTGTGAATGTGCAAATACATATTCCGTTACAACAAAAGGTAGAAAATCATACAGAAAATCATTGAAAGAATACAGGGGTTAGAAAGAAAAAGAGGACTTCTGTCAATTCTAAAGACTTCAGAAGTTCTTTTTTCCTGTTCTTACTTTGAGAAGGTTGGCTATTTCTTGCATCTTTCTCCTTAGAAATACAAACCAAGCCTTGATTAAACTATTGGCACTGCCAAAAACACCAATCAGGCTATAATTTAAGTGAGAAGGTGATTATTCATTGACTTAAAACTTTGTCTGGGGTGTGTATTTATCTATGTCATGTCAGGCAGTATATTTATCCTATGTCTATGAGAATATTTGCCCTGGCTTAAGTGAAGTTACACCAAATCCAAATGAGCTACAGATCTGATCTAAAAGAGAGGTAAGCATAAAATAAGAGATACATTCAAAAAACACATGGAGATAACCCCATTCATTCTAAGGAAACATACCATTCAGAAAGCCCAGTCACTGCTTTGGAAGGAGGCCTTTGCACATCCAGGAGCTATGAAGCCTCTCGCTCCGTAGTAGTTAAGGGAGACCAAGGATCAGCACAGAAGAGAAAAAATGATTTCTGATTTGATTAGACATCATGTCTGTTAGAAGCATCTCTTATTTAAAAGAATTTGTCTGTAACAGTCTAAAAGGGCTATTTTCAAAAGATTAGGCTGCTTCCATCATCTTGCTGAGTTTAATCAATAATCAGTGTAGAAGGGAAACTTGCTGGTCCCCATTCTATTGCTGATAAAGCAAATTACAGTATCTGATCACAGTCTGGCTAGTCATCCTCCACAGACATTCACATATAAGCAAATCATTCTGTAGCCAGCTAAAGATCAGAGTGAAATAATGGAAACAATAAACATAGACCAACAAAATAACCATTAGAAAAGCTATATACTGGATTCCAATCCTTCAAGACAAAAACAGTGGTTCAGCTGGCTCGAAATAAAATGATTCTTATCCAATATAGAATCTAGGGTTTTTCTTTTCCTGAAAATGAATATTGTTGAAAATGTACTTGTCTCTGGAAGCTACAAGGCTCTGGAAGCCACAAGGGCTACAAGGATGATCAGGGGCCTGGAACATCCGCCCTGTAAGGAAAGGCTGAGGGAGCTGGGCCTGTTCAGCCTGGAGAAGAGAAGGCTGAGAGGGGACCTGATCAGTGTATACAAATATCTCAAGGGAGGGAGTGAGGAGGATGGTGCTGGTCTCTTTTCAGTGGTAGCCACCGACAGAACTAGAGGTAATGGCCACAAACTGAAACACCAAAAGTTCCACAGGAACTTAAGAAAAATTTCTTAACAGTGAGGGTGACAGAGCACTGGAACAGGCTGCCCAGAGAGGTTGTGGAATCTCCTTCTCTGGAGATCTTCAAAACTTGCTTGGACGCAGTCCTGTGCCACGTGCTCTAGGTGATCCTGTGTGTGCAGAGGGGTTAGACTAGATGATCTCTAGAGGTCCCCTCCAACCTTACTGATTCTATGATTCTATAAATTTAGATGAAGCTTTGTCCTGAAGAAGTTTTCTGATGTTTCGAAGTCGAATTTAGCATCAAAACAAAGAAAGAATAGTTAGGAATGAGTGAAGCAGTGCATTCTGCCCTTAAATTGCCAACAGCTCCATAGTAAGGGCACACATCTGTGGATCAGTTGAAGGTGTCCAAGTCCTCACTCTAACCAGTGCAGAGCTGAGGTTTCACTCTTCATCTTTGAATCCTCAGGTGATGCTGTATCTGCTAGACTTTTGCCTCTGATTGCTCACAACAAGATGAAAGGTCTTGGCATCCTCCTGATTTGAAAGCTTAAATAATTTCATCAGGTCAGGAGCCCTTTCAGTGTGTCTTCCTAGCCAATATATTTCATTGTGAAGGGAAGGAGAAAATGAAAATCTCTTACTTCTCAGTGTCAGCTTGCAAGGAACACAAGGCTACATGTAGTGTTGAACAAAGGAAAAAATAGCCTTGTTTCTGTGAGTGCTGGCCTCATTTTTCATCCTAATTACTCAAGTGGGCTTGCTGGAGTACTCACAGGTGAAGCTATAGTAAGAACTAAGAGAAACTAGAAAATACCCTCTTTTAAAATGCAATTTTATTTATCTGCTTGGGAACTGAACTTTAACAACTAAAAGGACAGATGTTCTAAATCACATAAAAACAATTCTAAGATGAAAATGCTTTTAACATTGTGCTGTAAAAAAGTGAGCTTATACTTTTTGAAAGAAGATAGTTTGAAGGATGATGAGAATGAAGAGATTAAACACTGATTTATCATTAAAGGCTCAAGATTAACAGAAAGATCTGGGGAATCTTTGAGAAACAACCCTTTCCATAAGAGATTTTACTTATCAGCGATGTACTGGAAAACCATCTATTGTATGTATTTTGTCATCTTTTTCTTTTCTTCCCAATGGAAGAACTGCAACCTTAGATTTTGTGAAGGTTTTATTTCAGAGAAGGACCTTGAGGATTTGTATTAAAAAGTTCCTTGCTGATACAGATCTATGGAAAAGGTGTTGAAGAAGCCCCTAAAGAGGAAGGGAAGGTGCCAGATGAGACTTCTTCTACGATCTTGAGTTCATGCCTCAGACTAAGGCTCACTTTTGAGAATACTAGTTGCTGACTCCCAGCTGGCTACTGACCACATTAAAATGGATATTACTTAAAAAAAATCAAGTGACAGACGTCATATTTTCCTAATATGTGCCTTCTTTATAGCAGGCCAATAAAAATGCTGCTAGACAAATCCATGAACTTTATCTACGTATCCATGAGGACATAACTGCATTTTTGTCACTGATGTGACAGTCAGCCTCAGGTGACGAACTACTTGGATGCATTAACACATTGCTATAATCAATGCCAAAAGTGCAAAATTTATAATAAATGCTAATGAGTCTATATGATTTCCCATGGGCAGCTATGGTTTCCCACTGGAAGCCATGCACAGCTAACACACGACTCGGCACATCTGACCACAACTCCCTCCAACTCCTATATAATCCATCTGCACAGACAAGCCCTTGTGAAAAGGTTCTTTTGAGCCAAAAGTGAAGATCTGCTAAGCACAGATTGATAGGCAATCTTATAAATGTTTTGTATCCAGACCAGCAGTTCCTCAGAGGTAAGATGTACAGCATGAATTTTGATGAGGCCCTTAAATCCAGCTCTTAAATCTTTCCAATACAGGTGCCATTCTTCAGTCAGGGTGATACTATATCCTTGAATCTATAGACTATGACGAAGTTACATCCATTAATGTCTCAATATCCTCAGATATTAGAGGAAGAGGAGAACATAGAAATTTCTATCTAAATGTAAACCTAATATAAAAGTCTTTATAGGTTCAAGTCTAATGCCACTGACAAGTGTTGTTCTCACAGTTCTACTCCTCAAGGAAAAGGCTGCTAAATTCACCTTGCAATCTGCACATAAATAAAGCATTATCACAAAATAAATGTTAGTCCAGTACACTAACATTTTCATTTTCCACCAGGAAAAGCTTGCATTGTCTTATTTTCGTCCTACCATGTTTTTTTTTCTTTTATCCCAGTTTTACTTTTCAGTTTGAAAATATAAAAAAGCCAGACTCATCTGAAAGGCAGTGTTCAGATAATCCAAGTGTAGGAAATACAGTGCACACATACATTTAAGATTTTGACAGCTTTTGAGCAGCACAATTGACTATAGGATGAAAAGATTTTTAAAGAAGTTAACCTTTTTTTCTCTAAAAACATCAAAATGATTAATGTACCACTTACTTAAACTTCAAGAATATAGAAAACAAACAAAAAAATTGCAATAACCTCAGGTCTGTGTAGAGGAGATAGTTCTGTCCTGGAATACAGAAACTACAGGAGTGTCAACGTTGTGCCTTTCCCATATGGAACATTTATTCTATATCCATCATATATCCATCATATATCCATCATATCTGTGGGGGAAAAGCAAAAAAAAAAAAAAAAAAGGCAGAAGGAAAAGGAGTGCACTTGCCCAAAACCCCAGTAAGCAAACTGTCACTGGTATATTGTTTCTGTTTCCTGACCGAGTAAGTCTAAGTTATCAGTAAGTTTAACTTAAAATGCACAACTCACGCGCACCAAATTATCAAACTGCCTAAATTAGATTTTGCCTTGTTCCGGCTTTTAAAATCTATGCTCTTCTTCAGTCATATTTTAGTTTCACTTTGCAACCCTATTGATGCACAAAATACATTTTTCACAAGAACTTCTTACAATAATATCCTAAGGCTATTTACTGAAGAAGTGAAAGAAAAAAAAAAAAAAAAGAATAGATAAGAATGATAAGAAAGAATGATAAAACTTCAGAACTATACACTTCCAAGCTTTCATTTGAGTATGGCAACTTCTTGGCCCTTTGACCAAAATAGATTAGGGAGATAATGGAAACAAGGAAGAAAGTGCAAATAAGTATTCACATCAAATACCTTCTAGTTCCAGTGAAGGTTAATTTTTCTTTGGACCCATAGACTTACTTACAGTCTTATAATAAAGTGTTTATGCCATGCTCCTTCAGCAATGAAAATATCCATTTGGTAAGTAAAGAGTTATGCAAGTTAGCACCAGCCAATTGGAAACATCCCACCTAAAAATTATTGAGCACAGCCAAACAATATGGTCATACATCAAGACATGCTTTGCATCATGAGAAATGGCATTTTCCTGCTCTATTTGATGGCAGAGAATATCATGGAAATATAAGCTACCTACAGAAAATGTCTTGTCATAACATCTGGATATAAATACTTCACCCTCTCCAGAAGGGCTTAAAGAAACTTCATGAGCGACTTTATCCTTCATGAGCTTGACACTGCAGAGAGTGCATGTGCTTTTTATTTTTTTTTAAGCTTTGTGTGTGCAAGTCTTCATGCATATTTCCCTCCTTTAGTTGTCCTTGGGAAAAAAAAAATAACTTTCAACTGCTTTTCCTCTCTAAAATGGCAGGATTAATTAGAACTTTTATAAGGCATTAAAACAAGTGTTTTCAAGCTAGCATGTTCATGCAGTATCTCAGCTGAATATGGTAAACAATTAAGCAATTTGTTAACAAATCTTAGGCTTACCAGTGGCAAGCCTAAGATTAAAAAAAAAAAAAAACACTCAAGATTTTTAATACAGTATGTCTTTCAGAGGTATGTTTAAGAGAAATTTCTTAAGTAATAACCATGAAAGTCATTTTAGCTCTGCTATCATTCTTTACTTGGATACAGCTATGCTTATTTATAATTCTGAATAGTTTCCCTGATCGCACTATGGTAAATCATCTTAAATGTAACAAGTTTCAGTGCATTATTTTTACTGTTGGTGGAAAAAAAAACTCATCATTTGTAGATTTTGCTATGCTTATTCAACATCAATGCACAATGCAAATCAGATAAATTAAACTTATAGTCAATACAGAATAGCTAAAATAATTCACCACTGTGGATGAGAATTTAATTACCCTCAAGCTGAAATTTGCTTTTATTTCTCAAAGTAATTAACTTATCCCTCTTGAGGTTTATATACATATATATAGAGAGAGTTTTATCATACTAGATAAGGCATTAAATCTAAGCATTATTATGCTCCAAATGGTCGATTAAAGCATTTATGAATGGACAACTATATCATCATTACTCTACATGAGCAATTGTGGCTAGTCCAAATTCTGCATTCCCATCCCGCAGAATAATCTGAAGCTAGATTAATCCTAAAACTAAATGTCAAAGTAACAAATTCACAAATACGTGTGTTCTGAAAAACAAATTTTCCATCATATTGTTTTACCATTTTCTTCCTTTATTAACTTATTTGCACATAATTGTTGAAGTAAGTGAAAGTCTGTGAAATCTTTTATAACATTTATGCACCTTTATGGCACACGGAGATTAATTAAAGCCCCTTTCAGTGATGGGCCCCACTGTCAGGAAGATGTTGATCAACTACAAAACTGTTTGTTTTGCCTTAAGCACAATAGTACAATCCCCCACTTGCTAGGAAGAAAAGTAACTTTTTTTGGCATAAATCTGAAGATCCTCCTACCTCTGCAAAGTTGTAGAGAACTCCTAACTCCCACTGATTTCAAGCTTGTCTTCTGTTAAGGTCAGCTCACACTAAGGCAAGTACCTCATTTGGGCCCTACCCAGCCCTTGCCTGCGGGAGGATCCACAATGTAGGCTTTCTTTTGCCTGTATCTCCTGAGGAAACTACCTGCACATCCCAATCCTGACCTTTTAGAGGGAAAGTAGAGTCCAGCCACGGGGAAACTATGCTGCCTGCCTACCTTGGCTCACTGAAATACAGGATAGCCTGATATGTCTTTGAATCCCAGATACATGCACAGCCTGGAAGGCATAATTCATATCCTGCTTTTAATTAAGTTTTATAAATCTAAGATGTGAGATGTTTTCATCTTCCGTCTCCCTTTTGTGAGCACTGAGGGACAGCTCAGAAGTGAGGCACATCTTTCACAAAGGCAGCTTTGCAACTAAACATTCAAGCGCGTGTCTTATGTCACAGCATCACACTTGCGTAAAAGGGACACAGCCCACAATAAATAATGTATTAAAACAACAAGATTAGCCTTTTTTATTTTTTAACATAAAAAGCTATTTTTATGTTGGTCAGGAACATCTCTGTGTTCATATTGATATAGATCTCTTTTTTTCCCTTCTCACTTTAATGAAAGAAGAATGAGGCATTTCAGATTTTATTACCATAGCCACTGCTGAAATGTGTATTAAATTAGAGATGCGCCAGTGCTGCAGTTTAGACAATAATTCAGATAGCTATGGAACCACTACAGACATGTCAATCTCTCCCCTCTACTTAATATCTGCTTCAAAAAGTGCAAATAAGATGCTGCCTATCCAAGTCAACAGCAAAGCCTATGAACTTCAACACCTTTCTAAAACATATTAAGGCCACATATAGATAAATACAGATACAGGCACAAGAAGGGCACGCTTCCCAGATCAAAACATTCACCACTATGTCATTGCAATTTACAGTCTTTATGTGCCTAGTTTCTGAGCCATTCAGTTTCTCAGCTTACAGAAGAAGACGACAATAAAACGCAAGGAGTTGAGAATAGGTTTCCTACCAGAGTGCATATGCACCCCTTCCCTAGCCCTTGTTTCAATTTTTGTGAGCAGGACATCATACTGTCTGCATAAGCCCTCCTTGACAAATACAGAATAAAATAAAATTTAAAACATCAGATACATCCCTGGCAATGAAACTTTGGGAAGAGAGGAAATTATTCACCTCACAGAGCTAGGGAGGATGGTTTTTATTTGAATTGTTGTCATTTGCTATATATATTAGCTACACCTTTTGCCTGTTACACATGACATATTTTGTATATGGCCTTTTCTTTGGTTACTCTTCATGAGAATTAAACCATTGCAAGCAATGAAAATGAACAAGGCTTTGTACTGTACAAAATCATCTACAACTATTCAAAGGGTCGGGCACAACACTGACATGTCCTTGTGATCCAACTACAAAGGAAAAAAATGCCAGAGAATTTGACAGACTCAAGCAAGCTGAAGAGGCCCTGGAGACTGATAATGCTATTGTGATTCCTCCAAGCCAACAGGCAAATAGTCACAAACAGAGAGAAATGTGACAACTGGTATAAGGCAGAAAATCTGTCTGCAGATGGCAGTGGGGGCTCATGCCATCCCCAAAAGGACAACTGCAGAATCACAGAAAGGTTGAGGTTAGAACAGACCTCTAGAAATCATCTAGTCCAACCCCGCTGCTCCAGCAGGGACACCTAGAGCATGTGGCACTGGGTGGCATCTGGGTGGCTTTTCAAGATCACCAGAGAGGGAAACTCCACAACCTCTCTGGGCAGCCTGTTCTGGGGCTCTGTCACCCTCACAGGAAAGAAGTTCTTCCTCACAGGGAGATTAAACTTCCTGTGTTTCAGTTTCTACTCATTACTCCTTGTCCTGTCACCAGCCACCACTGCAAAGAGTTGGCCCCATCCTCTTCACATCCTCCCCTCAGGTATTTGCACACATTGAAAAGATTCCCTCTCAACCTTCTCTTCTCCAGGCTAAACAGGCCCAGCTCGCTTAGTCTTTCCTCATACGAGAGATGCTCCAGTCCCCTAATCATCTTCGTGGCTCTATGCTGGACCCTCTCTAGAAGCTCAATGTCCCTCTTGCACTGAGGAGCCCAGAACTGCACCCAATACTCCAGATGTGGCCTCACCAGAGCTGAGTTCGGTGGCAGGATCCCCTCCCTCGACCTGCTGGCAACGCTCCTCCTGATGCAGGCCAGGATCCCAGTGGCCTTCTTGGCCACAAGGACACACTGATGACTCATGGTTAACTTGTTGTCAGCCAGGGTTCCCAAATCCCTCTCCATAGTGCTGCTTTCCAGCAGGATGGCTTTCTAGATGGATAGCTCATCCATGTGGAGAACAGCACTGAGCCAAATGCACGCACCTGTACAAGTGAAATGGTACACTCCTTCCTTGCCAGATTTGGGGAGACACAGAAGCCAAGCTGGGTTTGAGGATACACGATAGACATCAGTGAAAGAAAAAGACCCACTTGTAGCTCCACAAGGGAATATGTAGAGCTCTGCTTAATATCTCTTTTCTGGCAAACACAGGGGCTAATTATTGCTATACTGTGCCAGTAAATACTCAAAACCATCAAGACTCGGTTTGACTTAGAATCTATGGGGGAAACTCCCCAACCTGTGGCATCATTTCAATTCAGATATTCCTCCTCCCTACACACACATTTCCAATTTAAGTGTCATATATTAATGTGAGGTTCTATATAGTGACCATAATAGTTTATAATCATCAGAGATTGATTTATCTTGCTCTTTTTAATATGTGCTCTATACATGAAATCCTTTTAAAGGCTGGTGGCAAATGGCTGCAGTTAGAAAAATATGTTACTATAAATTTTGAGACAGGGCAAAGAACTGTTAGTAGCAATTTTGTGGTGCTATAAATACATACTTTTACCTGATTTGAATGTCACAGGAGAGTGGAACAAGTCATTCCCATCCAGGGAGAGATTTATGAGAACTGGGAGGTCTGTAAGAATCTCAGCATGTTTTTTTCTCAGTTCTGCCCTGAGGACTGAGCAATGTTTGAGCCCACGTGTTTTCAGCAACACGAACAAACATATGGGCCTCTCTACTGCACAACACTGTGGGCGGTTATGGATGGGCAGGGAGAGAGTACAAAGTGCAGGAGACCCCCAAAGGCTGGCTGTCACCTATTGGGATGCTCCATATGAAACAGTAAGTTCAGTGGAGCAGCACAAGTGCTACAACACGATGGTCTGGCTGTATTGCTTCTGAGTCCTGTTCTTTCCATTGTGAAGATGTATCTGGTACTAGCTGCTGGCCTAACCTACTGCAATGACGTGATTTTAACTCTCTTGAGGGCTGGGTTCAACCACCTCCAAACTGTGCAAGACTAAGTGTCTGGGAGGATGTAGATAGAAACAGTCAACTTTTCTATTCTCGAAGGAAACTGGGTGAGGGAAAAGTTTCATTTTTAATAGTTTTTCATCAAACCTAAATGTATTTGGAAATATATGCTTTCCAGAAAATAAGTTTTCTCAAGGAAATTACTCCGGCCCAGGCTGGTATGCCTGGTCTCAGGGAGTCCCTTGCAATGCAGCCTCTGGGCACTTGCCCGTGATGAAGCAAGCATGTCCTGGCACCCAGGCAAGTAATCCAGAAATGGTCTGGCATAACCTCCCTCTTCCAATAAGAAACCTCCAACATACCTTGGTCTCCTTCTGCTTTGGACAGGAAGCTTTCTGATGCATTCAAGAAAGCTGTTTCTCACAGAGCTGTTTTAAATCAACCAGGAAAAATCTAGCAGTGGCTTGGTGGGAAGAAGTACTAAGATAGTCCAGACATTTCTCACTTTCTCAGATCTGTACCTGGCTAACACTTTCACAAGGTGTTACTCAATTATAGGGGTCAGTATTCTTTCCCACTGAAATGAGAAATGTTCCAGAAAATACTTTTTTTTTTTTTTCACCTTCTTCCTATAGCTCCATCACTTGATAATTACACTTTAAATGACCATGAAGAATGGAAGCAAAATGCATAAAACTCATTACTGTCTCTCATTTTGGTCACCAAACTGAGAAACAACTGATTGGTGTTAGGAACAGGCTCTCCAACTCTGTCTTTTGAGAAGCACTTGTTAAAGGCACTATTCAAGTCAGTATATTAAAAATCATAGAAGACAGCTTTTCAGTGATGATTAGAATGATGAGAAAGGGGTAAAGTAAAATGTCAGTGCTTTAAACACAAAGCCAGACTGCCCCCTCTCATTTTCTCAAGCCCTTAAAACCCCCTGAAAGTCTTTGCCCTGGACCTCTTTCAGACAGTAATTTTATCAAGGCTGTCTATGAAATTAGAAAATGACACAGTATGCAGGGAAAGATTACTAACTTCTACTTTATAGCAAGTTATGTAAGACAGAAGGCCAGTACTAGTAAAAACTTGGTGAAGAGAGAATGAGAACTCATCAGAGAATGTTCTAAGCACACTATTATCTTCCCTCTTTATATTTAAAAGGAGATTTTACAGACGTCTATCCTCAAACTGTGATGCAGCAAACTGCATCATATCAAGGTCCTGCATCTGCAGGTGGATGTTTCAGCTGTTTTTGAGTTCAATTCAATTTCTTTCTCTTCCATAGCAGAGTAGATGAAAACTCAAATTATTCTACTCAGACCATGATTTATCCACATACTCTGGGAATGTACAATACTTTTGTGTGCGTGTGTGTAAGTGTATGTGTGTGTACATATATATTTATACACACATATTTCTTGCATTAGGCAGGTACAAACCAAAGAATTTGATAAGTTCTGGCATTATAGAATTGAGTGTGTTTTGCTTTCTGTTGCTAAGCTACCAGGAGAAGGGCTGGAGCTGGTTCCCATTCCCGTTAATGAGCGGCCACTTCGGAGCTGCATCATGCACGGTCAGGCCCTGGGAGCCCTTAGTGCTGGGCTCCTTGAGTGCAGAACAGCTTCTTCAACCCCCATATGCGTGGACTGCTGGACTCTCTCTCAGGCGGTTCTCATACAAAGACTTGCTAATCTCTTTAGTTCCAAGAAAAAAAGTGAAGAAAATCATGCAAATAGGAAGCCTTCTGTAAGACTGGAGCTGCAGCAATGTCAGCTCAACACTTTTTTAAGAACATGGTAGCTGTGAACTCCAGGCAGAATAGAGCTGGTAATACAGCACTGGGATGATTCAAGAAAATATTTGGTATTTCTGAAGTTCCTGGAGAATATAAAGAAATCGCCAGCTGAAAGATAAGTTGCTACTTGAGCTGAACTTCAGCAAATTCCTCTAAGCAGGTTACAAAGAATACAAAAACCACTGCAAAATCACTGATAAGACCTTCACAGTGAGCATTCAGTTCAGTGAATAAAATGCAGTGCTCACAGCCTGGGTGGGTTGAAGCCCTGTAAAACACAGCTTTACTTTATGAGAGGTTAGGAAATCAACTCAGGCTACGCACAATACTACTGCCTTGAAATGATTATGCCTGCAGGATTTCCTTTTTTCAATTTTAATTATTTATGACTGCATAGAATTTCACACTTAATGACTTAGGGTGACTTAGGGTTCAGGAAAATTAGGGCCACCAAACCACACCATTTGTTTTTGTGCCAAGAAGAGAAGCATTGCAATCAGTCATTTAACTACAACCTGATAGTTAATAATATTAATAATAGAGCCAAGATCCATATCTCCACAGTTTTCTGCCCCAGTAACTGTTCTTAGTCTAAATAAAAAAACTAATATCAATCTTCCAAGCATCCAAGTTAACAACACAATTACCATTTAATTTTCATTTATTAGTAGCTTGCTTCTTCAAACATTTAGATCTTTTAAGCACAACTAAGCAACACTTTTCTGTGAGAAACTGTGAGGACAGTTAGCTAGAATAATTGGAGTGCTGGTTACCTGACTCAGTGCTCAGCCATATGAAAATCTATGGAAGTTCCCTATAGCTGGTCATCTTTAGCAAAAGGTAAAGGTTAATTTAAAGGGATGAGATACCCCAAGAGCCTCTACCCTATTCATAAACCTTTGCAGTGATCTGTACTGCAGATACCATAAATTTTATTTCTGCTTCAGGTATTCATACACGAATGCACAGAGAACTGGAGCTTGTTATAGTTTATAAGACCTATCCAAAATCAGAATCTCCCAGCAAAAGGAAGGATACAAATCACCCTGCCTCCTCCCTTTGAAATTTCTTCCTTGACAGCACATTCACCAGGAAAAACTCTGAGACCTGCACTGTGGAAGAGAATTTTGGTCTTGGCTTCAGTGGAGCGGCGTCTCATGCTGTTCCGGTATAGTCAGTACAGAACAAGCACTGATACCACAACAGAAAGGGAAAAATAAGAGTAAAGGCTTCTTAGTAACCATTTCCTTGCCTTTCATATAGATGTGTCCCTAGAGCTCATCTCTCTCTCTGCAATGTTAAAAGCAATTGAAAAAAAAAAAATTCTCACGGGGCAAAGCTGTGAGATTCAGTCATGTGTAAAAGATCTGAAGAAAAAAAATAAAAGATTTGGTGGCAAAACCTAAGTTTCTGAGGGGAAAGGGAGGAGATAAGATAATATGGAAAAAGAACGGAACAGTAAGCACTTACTTGAGAAAAACGATACAGAAGAAACAAATGGATGTAAAAAAGAAAGCACACATAGTAAGAATACAGTCTGCAGCTCCCTCCTTCATTGTGACCGGGTTCTCAGAAGCCAACACTTTGAACTAAGAATTCTTTTAATAAAACAGGCAGGTGATTTTAGGACATTATAGCTATTGCAAAAGTAATATGTTGGTTCACCTATGGAACCTTCTTGACTATTGTTGTCACTAATCATTGTTAAGAGTCAGAAAAAAATTCAATGTTCATGTTTATGTCTGTGGAAAGCTTTCAACTAAAAAGAAGGAAAAATAAAGGAAACAAACCTTAAAACCCACTCCAAAAGAAGCTAAAGAATACTTCATTTACATCACTTGTAAAGGCAATTGATTTGAGGAACATAGTGACAAAACTGTGTGCTTGTTCTCTGAACAAGGATGATAGGTAAACACACATTGGGAGCATTATTTGGGCATAATGTTATTATTTTATAACAGACGGAACAACACCTTTTCTTTCATTACATTAAATATGAAAGAAATACTAATTCAGCTAAGAGAGGGTTTTTTTAAATTTTCTGTTCTTATACTAAATTAAACTTCAAAATTTATTAGAATTCTGTAGGCTAAATATTTGTTTACATTTAAGAGTTGGTTATATGCCTGATTTGTGCACTTTAAGCAGAAGTAAAAGGTTTCTCCAAAATGCATATTTGAACAGAGAGACAATAACAGAAAAGCCACTGTATAGGCAACATAATTAATTTAATATAGTTACAATGCTTAGCATAAACAATATTATTCAGCAATAACAAACAGACTCACTTTAGTTGATATCAGATAAAACCACTCCCCTGTCAAATTAAACTCTGGAAAATGAGTTCATCGGCTCTTTTAAAATAAAATATTAAAGTTCATGTTCCAAATGGCCCCAAAATAACCACTAAAAGCTTCCAGATAAGCCTGAACTAACAAGACACTATATATGATCTGCAAGTTTGACATATCATGGATCAAGCAAATAGTCTTGGGGAAAGCAAAGAGGGAGGAGGTGTTGGCAAAATAGGGAATATTCCCTTAACTTTATAAATCTGGCATAGGTGGCCAAAATTTATCATTAACTATCCTGGGTTGCTTCCTTTTATCAGGAAAAATAAATCAATCTTTCTGCTTTCTAGCAGAATTGCTTTCTGGAGGAATTAAAATGAGGTTCTTGCTCTTAATTGCTCTCCCAGAATCTCACCTGATAGCTCAATCTAACACCCTCAAGCTGAATAGCACAAATACTCCCCTATGACTTAAAATGACCATCACTAACAATGATCATTTCAGCTTATT
Organism: Tinamus guttatus; assembly: GCF_059628265.1. Classification (NCBI taxonomy): domain Eukaryota; kingdom Metazoa; phylum Chordata; class Aves; order Tinamiformes; family Tinamidae; genus Tinamus; species Tinamus guttatus. The sequence continues at coordinate 4,539,201 of NW_028288569.1, read as the reverse complement.
AAAGATGTTAGTGGTGGATATTAGGGAGTTCTAGGCAAATGGGTTTGTTATGGCAGCATATTCTCTCACTTTGCATTATCTTTTCTTTGTATTACTTCAGAAAAAGACAATGAATTCCCCCCAAAAATGTCCATTTTAATTCCCTCACCCAAATAACTGAAAACATCAAATGAAGACATCGTTATTATTAAAACTTCTAAAGCAGGGAAAGGAAACTGGAAGAGCTTATTGCACGCAGTCTGCACAAATTCTCCATTCTCAGGAAGGTCACTAAAGCCATTCAGTTTATGTGCTTTTTAGTTCAATTGCCACAGACCTACCATCCATATTTCAAAGGACAGAAACGGAAAAAGGAAAAAGAGGAGAACGAGAGGCATTTATTTCTTATAAAAATACAAGAAAAGGGAGGATAGGATTAACAGGTCTAACCTTTTACCATGATTAACAATGTAGTATACATGGCTGTTTACACTATGAAATATATCCAACAGGCTAAAAAGAAAGATAAGGAGCAAAAAATATACACAGGTAAGATAAGACAAGTGGTTTTTAGAATCCCATAGATTGACTGTCAGTGGTAAAGAATCACTTATGACTAGCGTCTAGACACAGAACATAGAGCTTTCCCTGCTGTATTTCTCCATAGGCCTGCACATTATGGTAGGGAGCCAGCAGATCGTGATTTAAAAGCCAGGTCTTAAACAGATTTGACTTAAACAGGATAAAGGTTTTCTTATTTCGCCCATGACAACTCTATCTTTCAAAGATATAAGTGTAAAAATGGCATCTGGATGGCAAACTTCCACCCAACCCAACTGATTCTTAGAAGGGACTGCAATGATAAATAAATCAGGAAATGAACACATGTAAACAGGGAGAGAAACATGAACACATGTAAACACGGGGTAAACATTTTTCATGTTTTGAACAGCAGTTTGGGGAGTATTTAAAAGTTATGCTCTTTTATTTTGAGAAAAACATGGGTAAATAACTGTCATGAAGAAAGTATTTAAAGCACTCATGTTGAAGAGAGCGGTGAGGATGGAGAAAAAGAAAGAAAATAATTTCCTGAGAAACCATGCAGGAAAGTAAAGAGGTTTTAAAAATAGAGCCCCCTCAACTACACATCAAAAGGAAAAGGGGAGTAGGGAAGACAGCAGTTGTAAACAACTCCTTGCAGGGAGCCAGAGGTTCACAAAGATTCATCCTTCTATCGGCAAAAGATAAGAAACAAGCTGAGAAACTCAAGCATAGTAAACTGCTAGATTAGAAAGTATTTATTCATGGGTCTGCTCTGAAGCAGAAAAGGATCACAAAGCAAATGAAGACAAAGCACCAGAACACAAATATTTCTGAGTACATAAAGCCTGCAATGTAACATCCATTTCTCATCATGAAGTCCAGATAATTTAGCAAAAATATGAGAGACTTACCACAGAAATAGAGAGAAGTTTTACAGTTTTGCACAAAGAGAAATGGAATTTGATCTGGTTACATCAGTAGTTTTTTGTTTGGACTTGTTTTAGGAGTCAAATGAGCATGTTTTAACAACATTGGATATTTAAACACTTCAGTGCAGAAGATGATAACGTAGACTAAGAGGACAAAAACGCTACATTGGAGTGGGGAGACAATTAAGTGAAGAGAGGACTCAAAGCTGGCAAGGGTGACCAACAAGATGGCTATAGGATCAGCACTTTACGATGTCTACTTTATATACTGATGACTGGGAAAAGAATGAATGATTTGGGAAAATCTGCTGATGAATCACATTTATTTTTTAGCAAAAATAAGGCAATCCCTCCATGTTAATGGACACCCTACAAAACCCCACAATGTTGCCCAGCCCCTCTCCTTAACACTATGATTTATGAGACTTTCAGACTGAGGAGGATATAAGGAATATAATGGAATATAAGGAATAAAATGGAAAAAGTTTTCCCCAAAATCTTTGAAAGCCGAAAGTTTTCTTTGAAGGTTCTTAAATGCATTCAGAAGAATGCAGAATGTTCTCTGCACTCAGAAGAAAGCAGAGACTGAAGACTGAAATGGCTGCAGAAGACTGCTGGAATTAACACAGAAATTATCTTTTGTTTTCCTGTGTGCAGCTTTCAGGGAAAATAAACTCCCTCCCAGGACACTACTGAGCAAAACAGTGCATGCCAGGCTACCCCGTTCTCATGCTGGGAACAATAAATTAGGCAGAAAACAGATAGCCAATAGTCAAATGGACAGCACTGTATTCTGAAAAGCTTTTTATGCCATCACTAGAATTACCACAGTGTTTTTTTAAAAAAGGCAGTCACAAAGGTACTTATAAAAGTACTCAAAAGTCCTGGAAAAAAACAGAAAGGAAAATAGAAAGGAGAATAGCATGCCGCATGCCGAAAGGGGCATAAAGCCCCCATGCTGTCTATCATGAGAACAAGAGAATAAGCTTTTTTTTTTTTTTTTTTTTGCATTACCAGGTTTTCTTGCGACAGTCAGACAGTCACTACTCTGTTTTTTTCCCTTCCTAAGAGCACGAACAACACAGTGAAAAGAACATCAGTGGAGTTTAAAACCCAGAAAAGGGACCATGCCTTCCAGCTATTCACACTCATAATTGTGACATTTATGGCCTGAAAAGACAGTGTGGAGATTACCAATTCATTCTTTAAACTGAGCTCAGGTTTTGAGGCCCCATAATATAACTTTCTTGTTTTTCAATGTTAAAATGCAGATAATCAAAAAACCACACACAAAGGTGTTATGTTAGCAGAAGTTTAGAAGTATTTTTTTTCTCTTTCTTTCAATTATAAAGAGTAGGCTTTGGCAGAAACAACACTAAGCATAAGGGGAAATTTTTGCTTTTTCCTGGCAAACCTCCTTGTATTTTTTTCAACCATGGCCTCATATTCCCACACTTAACCACAGAACAAAACAAAACTAAACAAAAAGCGAAAGACTGTAAAGCCTATTGAGGCAATGCAGTGCACAGCTAAAAACTGTCATCCACATGCTTCCATGATGGAGAGCTGAACACACACTTTTGCACAGAGTATTTACAAACTACATTTGCTAAAACAGTCAAAGCTGCTGACTTTTGAATGCTTCAAACAGCATACTGGCGCTACATTTTAATTCACTTTTAGGACAATGTAAAAATTATAAAGCCTACTCATATCAGAGCTGCCAAATATCCACAATGCATATAGGCACTATTTCCACTGCTTTTTTTTCTTCAATATACCTATTGAATAGGGGTAGAGGAAGCCTGTGACTTAAGGCATAGTTTTACAGGAAGAATATGAGGATGAAATTGTAGCTATGCTGTCACCTTAGTCTGAAGGCAAGACAGTTTGTACACTGAAGACAGGGGAAAGAGAGGCAAAGAGAGATCATAGTGTCAGGAGAGTCAATTCAAAACTTCAGTAAGTTTTCAAATAAGTAGGATCAAAGACTGAGTAAAGAAAAAGGCAGCAGTGTAACAAAATATCAAAAAAAGAGGAAAAAACTAAGAGAGGAAAAGCTAGCTCAAAAAACTCGGTATTGTCCCATTTCAAGGAACTGGGCAGTGTGACTCTTCCACATCTGGCTGGAAATTGTCCTGCCAGCAAAGACTCCTTGTGAGGCTGTACCAGAAAGAGCAAACATATTAATCTTTGCCCAACAGAATGTTCGTCCCAGCCCATTACCCTGTGTGTTAGAAAGAGATAATCGTTGTATATTCCAAATGCTGTGAGAGATGATCCAGTCTCTACACAACAAAAGATGCCTTTAGAGAAGCAATCTAAGGTTGAGTGCTACAGCAGAAGAAAGAGGAAGCTATGATTATAATTAGGAAATTAAAACAGATTAATGTCTTAAAGAGAGCTTTCTTAGGGAAGTCTCTTTTGTATTCGTTCCTTAACTTGGTTGAAGTGCTTTGCACAAACTGAACTATGTTGGTGCAACTTTGCAAAAGCCACTGTCTAGCCTGGTATTTAAACATCCTGTACAAGGTGGAGCATTTAGCTATCAGTTTCACTCCAGCTGATGATTACAAAATAGTACATGGTACGCTATTATCAACAAAATACCCCCCTAGTCAGGTGTTAATTTAAAAAAAAAATCACTGAGGGGGAAAAAAAATATCATGTATCTACCTGAATCACATGGTTCCTGGAATAAAACAGTATTATTCATCAACAGCTCAAACTTTCCTGACAGTCGAATACTGACAGACTAAAAACAGAGGGAAAAAGCTAGCAATTATCAACTTTTACACCATTCTGTATAATGACATATATACACTTAATGACCTTTACATCTACATAATTTTTCCCTATAAGCATAGTAAGGAATATAACTTCAGTATCTTCTTACCTTGCAAGACCCTGCTGACCAAGAATGGGTGGCTTATGTATCCAAAGTTACTTTTTCTGGGAATAAAAAAGTAAGCACTTTGGCATACATAGGGCAAAACAGAGCTATATATATATATATATTTTATTCACCTGTAGCAATCACAATGAAATTCAAATATAAATGAGCAAACCAACCTCTGCAAATCTCATGACATGTTAAGAAACAAGGCAGAGAAAACAAAACCTATAAGACTTAAGAATGCAAGCTCTGGAAGAAGATATGTCTTCCTCTCCTTTTGGATCAACACTCAACGGAAGATTGACATTTCTACTCAAGGCTCAGTATCTCAGTAAAACAAAGTCATGGCCTTCTCAAAGAGTCACTCCGGCCTTTGCCCAGCCTCTTTGCCCCCAAATTTGCACTCACAGAATATCTTTGTAAAGCCTTTCACTGGGATTCACTGGGATGTCTAAAGCCTCTAATTTGGGAGCGACCAGTGCTTTTGGTCATTTTCTTTGTTGGGAGCATGATCAAAATAATGCGATTGTCTCCTTGTCTTGTAGGCAAACAAAGACTGCAATTGCTGTGGTTAATCACTGTCTGAAGATGACTGATTCTAGGTAAGCCAGAAGTACAGAGCCATCTCATATAATTAAGCAAATAAACTAGGAAACTAGTTTATTCTACTTTGGAACAAACTTCCCACTGCATTTGGTCTGTAGTGCTCTTGGGTTAGAGCAAGCCCTCAAGAACTGCATTCTCCGTGGTGACCTTGCTCCAGCGAGGTGTTACCCTTAGCACACTTTTCTCAAAGGAACTCCTCTATAAGTCCTTTAGTAGGAAACACTGAATATTTTTCCAACAAGCCTGACCCCTGGCTAAAGAGCCCAGCCTTCCACCTTATCAATTCTTAAGGCAAAAGTAGAAGAAAGGTTTTCCGGTTATAAAGAGCCCTAATCAGTCACAGCATTTCCCATTAAAACATTCTTCATGTAGAGAAATCTTGAAAAATGTGAAACTTCATAGTAAGCAAGTTGCCCAGTTTCTTCTCATCAGAAGCTCTCTGTTAGGTCTGTATTTTGATACATTTTTGTTGCATAGAAAACAGCATCTTGCAAGAAGAGTATGGAGATGGAAACTTTACAACGGGCTCTGAAGTTACAGTCCAGTTTTCAGCTCTGAAATATTAAATAAACCTAATACACACGGGACTGACCTGGGTCATTAGTTCCATCTGCAGAATGTTTCAAAGCAGATAGCATCTTCAGAGACTGTCTTTAAATGTGGAGGGATTATAGAATTATTTCTTTCAAACCAAGATTTAGACCAGCTATTTGTTTTGACTGTGGTGCTCAGAGAATTTTTTGCCCTTTGACCCCCTAAATTACAAACATGAAATAAGGTCAAACTATGGATACATTTGACCCAATCTTTCTGAGTGACTGCTTACCAAGAAAGAAAAAATAAGACAATATTTAAAAAGACTATTACCCAATCCTTTAAAAATTTTATTGCATAGTTTTGTTCAAGATAACACTGAAAAAATGTTTTTTCTTTTAATCATGCAGCTCCTTACCCTTTTCTACTAATTGCTTTAAAAATTTTTATACTCATTTTGACTCCAAAGAAGCATCAACAATTACCTTTTCATTTACCAGACAAATCCTTTCTTGGGATGCTTTTTCATATTCTCTGATGCTTATTTGAAGCATGTTCAGATGCTTACTACAAGCATGTTCCTCTCTCAAATTTCCAGCACTATCACTTGTGTAGTAACTAGTAACAGACACCATTAGTCACAGGAGCACAAATGGCTTGTCATTTTAATCCTTTCGCATGGTTTTAGTTTTCCTACCAAGGACTCAGGCAGCCAAAATGAGAAATACTGAAAAACTGAAAAAATAGAGAGGGTTCTATTTCCTTCTCTTAAAATAACAAACGATACAGACAATAAAGGTCCTTATCTAGAAATAAAGTATGAACTATTTTTACTGGCAGTAATCACATAAAGTTGCACAAAAGTGACACAACTTTTTAATAACTTCAGAATTAATAAAGTCATTTTTAGCTTATGAAAAAAACTGCTTAAAATGGTCAGGGCAGATTTGATCTTTGGCCTTCCATCGCCAATTCTACACCAGAACTATCTTTTAAAGTAACTAAGGAAAAATAAGTAAGACAGTGAAACACTGTGTGAAACACATGAAAAGAGGTTTTACACTATTTTTCTTGTTTGTGCAATGTCTGCTTGTCTTTGTTTTATCTGATAAGGGGAGTTGCTTGCTCTGCAATTCCTGTCCAATTTCTTAGTCTTGTCTAATTCCAACCACACTGAGTTCAATCACTCTTATGCTCATGTCAAAAGTGTTTGTTGGTGCATCACTCTGCTGTTATCGTGTGCCAAATAACTGGGCAGATCTTAAGACGGTCAGGGTACCACGATTATCTTTTGAAAATATCTGGCTTTGACAATAATGTAAAATGAACCCCAGAGCTGTCCTCAAATCAGTAGCTTTTATTACTTTTTTTTTTTTTTTTCCCAAAAGCAGGTGAGAGAGGGAAGTTTTGGACCTTTATGAAAAGGTCTAGCAACTCCTGCTTGTCCCCTTCATACTGCCAGAATAAGGATTCAGCTACTTCTGCATTTTTAAATAATTATTTAGTACATATCCAACTATATCCTTTTTGGTAGTCACACATGTATACACCCATATGATTACCTTCAAAGAAACATTTTGAACACTAACACCTTGCACACTGAGAAAAAATAATTGTCCCTTGTAAGAAATCTACAACTTTGGTAAAACAATTAGCACATGTAATCTTTCCATAATAACTTTTGTACTCCTTGCTTAGTGAAATTTCTAACCAACTTGTTAGACTTCTTTACTGCCTGCTATTTCATGGAAATCTTTTAATTCTTTATGTTTTATTCCATGGTAGGAAAAATGAACAACAAGAAAATGGAAGCATTATACATCATGCATTTTTTATGTGTGAAGTAGCATTTCTACTGAACAGAGTTGGGGCCTGACACTGAGAGGTGATGAATTTCACCTAAGAAGTATTGATTTCTATATTCCACCTGAAAATACTTTTCAGATTGGTTATTTATACAAGGAAAAAAAAATACTTTCAGGGTTTAACAGCAAAATCTACTGTATTGTGAAACATTCTTCTGAAGGAAAAGTACATTGTCTATGGAAATATAGTAACTGAAAGAAAAAAAGGGACAATAGGACTGGAGAGATTTATTGTACTCCAAATACTGAACAGACCACATGACATAGTAGGGCGTTTATCATTACCAATTCCTATGATTGTGTCTCGAATTTCCTTGCAACAGAATCCTCCAGCACTTTGGTGTTGTAGGCTACAGTTAGTGTGACAGGTACCTTTGCAGGTGTTGGCATACCAAGTGCTATATGCTATAATATATATATATATTTGCCTTTAAACATATCCTTTTAGTATGTACAGACTTCAGAAGAAGAGCAAAGCAATGCTTCTGTCAGGCAGAAAGCCAGAAATTACCCTTGAGTTGCCCCTCAAAGATCATTGGAGTCCATGGAGGCCACAGAGGTACTCCTAAAGTAAAGATTGTTCTCCTGGGAAATACAGTCATTTTTAATGGTCCCAGAAATGCCCTGCCAGCTCCTACTGTTCATTATGCAGGGAGATTATATTTTAATTTATAGTAGTTTTACCGTGATTCTTCAACAGAGAACTCCCTCCTCACCCAGTAAGTTTGTGTATTTGCGCTTAATCTCCATTTTCAAATGTTGTTTGCTGTTAAAGAACTGTTGAAGAGATATAGTGCAAGAAATTAAGTGACTGGAAAACTAAATGACCTGTTCTCTAGTTGTTAACGTGTGTAGCTAATTTGAACTGCTTTGCATATCAAAAAATCCTTTAATTTCAAGCTAGAGAAGACAAAGTAATCCAAATACCAGAAAATTTATTAGTAGAAGGGGAAAATCTCTTTTAGGACCATCAGCTATCTCCAAGGTTTTCAGTCACTGGCCTTTAATTTTAAGATTCTCCAGCTGAATTTGGGCACCTTAAATGCTGATGATTATCAGAAGTTATGAGCTTGCACCTTGATTATTTCCTCTGCAGACACCTTGAATTTGACCGATTTAGCTGCACAGACCTCTGGGCTGTGACAATTGCCTGTTCCGTCATCACCTAATAGCGGTCATATATTTACCTGCATTCCCTAGCTGCCTCATGGTGGTGGATTTCTAATAACTGATTTGGCCTGGGTTTGAGCACATCAGACATCAAAGGTTCTGTGTCCAAATAACATTCCCTTAAGCTATCTACCTTCTCTGCCTTTTAAGTTGTTTACTAATCAAGATAAATGAGTTTGCCCAGCCAGGACAATGACAGTAGCTGGCAGATACATTGCTCATGCAGCTGGCCCTACTCAATTTTAAAACAAAATAAATCTCTGCTGTTTTGTTTTCTGTATGGCTTATTAAATTACTGATACATAACTTGTCTGCCCCAGATTGTCAGGCACTGCTAATGCACTGAGCTGCAGACACTACATAACCTTAAAAACAAAAAAAAAGGTTTACATTGAAATTAAAGTGAAAAAGAGACAGGTTCAGATGAGAGGAAAAAAGAAAATCCTTGTCTAATTATATTCTGGGAACCCGACATGCTCTTGACTGCCACAAGTCTAAAAACAACTCAAGACTGGGAAAGATGCGGCACATTAAAGGATTTCAATCAGAAGGCAGAGTCATGGTGTTTCAGAAATAATTGTGTCCAAAGAGTCTGAGTCTCCATAACTGGAAGCACTCAGAAGCTTCCTGTAAAGGTATTACATGTTTTGCTGATTTGAGAAAGACCTGTTAGTGTGAGGTTCAAGTTTTTCAGCTAGAACTATTTAAGAAATACTGGGTATAGAATTGTCTTTGTTGCTGCTTAAGAACCAGCAACATGTAATGATTAGGACTTACAAAACAAGGCCCTGTTTAGTTATAAACATTATTCTAATCCCATTCATGGGGAGAAATTTTATTTTCTTTCCTCCATGCCTTGCAAAAAGGCTCCAAAACTTTCTTGTACATTATTTCTAGGGGGAGTGAACATATGGCCCATCCTTTGCCACAATACAACTTAGACATTTCTTTATAGGAGTATTAAAGAGAGCCAACCGGAAAGGACCCAGTCAGGGAAAGTCCATACATCATGGAGATTTCTTCAGGAAAAACCTTACAAACTTAAAAAAGCCTCCTCAAAAAGCCCTTGAAAAAATGTCAATTGCAACTTTTAGAATGAAAAAAGGCACAACACTGGGGTTTTGCTGCATTCTTCAAACTTTTTTTTTCTACATTTCTAAGAGGAATAAAAAGAACACCATTGTTCATTGTACTGTAAGAGAACAAAATGAATAATGAAATTAGAGACTAAGAAATAAGACATCCATTGCTCAATCTGTGAAGCAATTAACTATCATTCCTTCCTCTACAGACCAGCTAAGAAACAACAGCTATCCCATTTACATGGGTGTAACAACTCAACTTTTCCATTGCACTCAAGAGGAGACAAAATGGCACCCAGACAGAAAGTGAGTATGTGAAAAAGTAAAACACATTAGCAATTTTACAAATCATGTCCTACATATATTAGGACAGGTCAGCAATCAGCCAGAATCAATGAAAAGGAGGAATGTAAATCCATTTTTCCAGATAACCAGGGGTATATTTCATACTTTAGTATTCAGACTGTTTCTTTTTTTTAATATAAAGGTTTTCCTTTTTCCATACCCATATCTCTGCTCCAGACTTCCCACACTCCTCAAATATGCATCCTCTCCTGGGAGTTCATTGTGTTTATGGATATTCTGATGCATGAAATAATTTTCATTGTTCTTCATAAACTGATTGTGAAAATACAGATAATTTATAAATAACGAACACATTGCATGGGTAAAATGTGAATCAGCATACTAGCCGAAAAAAAATACATGGCCTGTAACAGTAATCCTATCCAATGACTCCTCCTGCCCTTCCCCCAGTAAGCTGGAAAGTGGCTTCTTAAAACAGACTCGAATGCTTCTACTAAAGACAAGTATAAAAATTCAAGTTCCCAGTTTTTATAGGGTAGGAGGGTACAGCTGGATGACTTCAAACTCAACAAGGACAATGAATGACACTTGATGAATGATCAGATGTTGGGGCTCACACACACACTGGAGCTCTAGGCTAAAACCATGTGACCACAAACCCAAATGACTCAAAAAGCACAATTTGAAAAGGAACCCAATATCTACAACCTAACTCAAGCTATAGGGATTGGAGTTCAGAATGAATGCAGGCAGTTCAAATTAAGGTCTAAAACATAACATCAAGATGTTTTTTCCCAAACATCTTCACCTGTAATATTTAAATTTACTGAGTCATCTGCTATTTAAGTAGGCCATTTTGCGTTAGACGAGTTGAAAAAAGGAAAAGCAATTTTCCCAAAACTATATATATTTTTTCTTTTTCAATATTAAGTTGCATGTCTGTAAACAACATGCTAGAACTAATTGCAAATCCTTTCTTTCACTCACCTCTTACCTGTATTGCCTAGGACAGATCACTAGCAGGAAGTCACCTCCATCACCTTCTTTCGGAGGCAACACTTAATCCCAAAACAGAGTACAGTAAACTTAATCAAATAGTAATCCAAGAAAATTTCCCAGCAGATATTCTTGCCTTGCCAGATCCCTTTTTCTCTCTGCATTTTTAGAGTTAGAGGTTTCCCCTTCTTTTTCTCTGATATCCTGACAAAACCTAGTCAAGCAGAAGTTAAAAGGTACAAACCCACAGAAATTAATAAAGAGAGGAAAAACATCTGATTTTCCTTTTTATTAGCTGTACCATGCTGCATGTTATCAGTTGGCACCTCACTATTTCTCTGAGATCTCACAAACCTACTGCCTGATAACTAAAGCACCCTCTGGTATATGACTTGTTTACTAACAACTTTGCTGTTTATAACTGGGGGCACAGATATATGGGTGATTCTAGTATTTTGACACAATTGACTGAAGATTCTTCACACGCTCATTCCTTCTGAGATAAAGCTGAATTATCCATCTCATTGGCCTACATCCTGCCACCCAGTGAGAATCAGTAATGTTACTTCAAATATCTCTGTCCTAGTTGCAAAAACTGTATACAGTTTCATCTGAAGAAGAAAACAGGACAGTCCAATTGAAAAGAACTAAAATACGCCATTTGGGTATGTTGACCTGTCCTTAAGTTGCTTTGTATCCCTGCAGATCAAAGTATAGTATCAGCAGGGTTTAGCGTTTTGCTTATTTGTTTTTTAAACCAGTGTTATCAGGAGTTCTGGAATGCATGAGTTCCCATTCGCTTTTCAATTCCCATCCTCTCCAATTTTAATGCTCTATTAGTGGTAGCAATCCCAGAAGCTGCCCTGCCTCTCAATAAATAACTAGGATACACATGCCAGCAAGAGCACACACTGAACCATGGGCACTTACTCTCTGCGTGGCCCAGCTGGCTTTGTAGGAGCAGGAAATGGTTTCACAAAATACAATGACTGGAAAACAAGAAAGAAACTAAGCCTGCTACAGAAGGCCTGCTTGATAACAACTTACTTGCTGATTAATTAGTATTTTTTCTTTTTTTTTTCTTTTTTTTTCCTGTGGTTAATACTTTAAATTGACTTTGGATAGGACTAACTATATTTTCTTAATTGTCATCTAAATTATTTTCTCTGGCTTCTGCATTCTTATTTATCTTTAAAACGCTCTGTCGATTGCCTTACGGCAACTTTGGTGGGAATTTCAAAGTTCCGCATTTCCAGTCCCACAAGAGCCCTTCAGTGTTCCACGCATACAAAGATCAACACTTTAGAGGCCATCTTAATGCTTCACAGCTTTAATTCGTTCCTCCATAACTTGGCAACTTAAAGTAAGTAATATTCTCACTCGTGAAAACTCTACTGTCTTAAAAAGCGTCTGTAAAAGTTATTCTTGTGAGTTTTGTGGAAAAATGAAATAGGATAAAGATTGTCCTACTAAGATAGAAGAATGTATGAGAAGGAAAATGAAATAGTTTGTGTTATTCCCAAACTGTATTTTATCTTTCTGAAAGATGAGCTAACAAAATAGCTTGCTTTATTTATGGGATACCTTAGATAGATTCACTTCTTATGTTATGCCAGTGGTGTCTTCTGCACATCAGACAGTTCCATCAAGCAGCAAGACTGCCAGGTATAGCACAAACTATAAATGATAACCTACATATTTCGTTCAATTTATTCACTAGCAAGTGAGAAGATAGGTATTGTAGGTATTTAAACTTAAGTCAACCTTTAAGAGAATACAAAAAAAGATGTGGGCAGCATATAAAATGATGACTTTCAAAGCGAGGATTACAAATTAAGAGAGCCCTCTATGTAATTTCCCTTTCACCTGGAAATTGATTAGAAAGATGGCATCTGCCAAAGTCAGGGTTAGCTTTTAGAATGAGATCTCTCCATTTAGTTCTGAAAGCTTATTAAAAAAAGAGCAACTCTGGATTACCATATCACACTGACTCCCATCCATCCTTTCCCCCTTTCTCTCAACAGGCAGTCTAAATTTTTTTTTTTTTTTGAAATAACCTGACTTTATATCCAGCAGGTGAGAGAATTCATGATCTTATAACTCCTTTCCCTTCCCCTGCCTATTTTCTCTGAACAGGACAACATCTCTTTTCCCTGAAGACCATCCATTACAATGGTGACAGTTATTGATTTTAACTAAAATAGCAGACAGAAGCTGCAAGTATTAAGCCCTATTCTTCTACACTGCAAGTATCAAAATAAACAGTCCTGAAAATTTACACTGACATGATCATGTATTTATGCCTGTGTCTGAGGCTGCAGCCAGTCTGCCCTGGAGATGCCAACAGAACACTTCAACAGCTATAATTGGAATACAAAGCTGATCTGATGGCAGGAGCAGCATGTAAAAGTCTTGGCACCGGCAATTCACCAGGCGAAGGGAGTCCCTATCACAGCAAGAAACTTGATGGGTAGCAATAGTCACTTAATTTGTTTATATAACCAAGCCAGTTGGTTTCATTCTCTTTTTTTTTTTTTTTTCCTTTTTTTCTCCTATTGCTTATTTCATATGTGAAAAGATAGTTTTTTTGGGTTAACTTCCAGCTACTCACATTTACAACTTCAAATGCCTGCCAACTTCATAATCTCACTAGCTGGAAAAAAAGAAAAAGTCTTTTAGCTAAACCAAGAGACCAAGACATACATACACAGAGAAACACACAGACATACATACACGAAGTGAGAGGTCTGCTCCTAAATTATGTATTCTGTCAAGGCTATGCAATACATATCATAAAAAAGTATTAAGCCTTGACATGCCTATGTTGCAAGGAAGCATTTCATCCACAGATTCCACAGAAGTAAAAACTGATAGGTTGTCTTTCACCTAAACTCGCATAACATGCTTTTGTCAAGTGTTTTTTGATCCTGTGTGAGTCAGTACCATTTAATCCAGGCTTGCTGTCATGTGAGAAGTGATGGAATGATGTTCACAAGCACAGGGCACACCATTTGATAAGCATCAGGTACAGAGAACTATTATTCTAAATATCCCACTGCTCCCCTCCCCTGTGTTACAGTTTTGGAATGTAAAAATTCATTATACTTTGCAAGGTGAAATTCCACCAGATGCCTGTAACAGGTAGCTGGGAGGTTGCAATACATTTTTGTTATCTGCTTGTTCCTTGCTCTCCCTATGTCATTTCAATAGGTACCTGCAAGGTAGTAAGTGAAAGCTAGCCATTGCAATACAAGGCCCATGTGGATGCCTCACATTTATCCACCTCTTCCCAAGCATCTGTGGATTTTGCCTTTTCTTGGGTAGTTCCTCCTTGATTTCCTGCCTATACATCTTACAGGCACAGAGTTCAGGGGGCTTGACATGATTCTAATTTCTTTTGGTAAAAAATAAGCAGAACAATTCTTCCTGCCCTCACTGGCTCAGTGACAGGTATTGAGAACAAGTGTCTCTCTTTGATCAAGGCACAAAGGAGAACCAGCTGCTTCTGATGCAGTTCTGAAGTCAAAGGAAAGCAACTCCAGGCTAGTCAGGACCATCATCTGAACCAGAGACTCTTGTCCCTAGACAACAGCATTAAGAAAAAGATTTACCATGTTCAACAATTTTCTGTGCCACATATACTTGGCAGAAGAGCTGTATGAAATTAGCAACTGTCACTTACTCAATTTGCACAGAGAAAAATTAATTTGCCTCCACTCATATTTTATGGAATTTGTCGAGAGAAGCAGGATGCTAATGTTTCCAGCATACACTGTCTGGGAGTCCACTGCAGCATAGGCATCCATCTGTCCTGAAACAAATTACTGCCTTCCTAATGCCCATGACAGCAGACTCTGTCCTCTATGAATGAATATTTGCTAATCAGACCACTAATCCCCCAGAAAGAGAAACACCGCAGATAAGTTTAGGGAGGCTTTCCTTTACATTAAGCACAGATTAATATTTACTCAAATATAAATATACTTGATTGTACATGGTGGCATGTTACCAGCATGTTGCAATTCACTCACAGCTCCCTTGGAAATTCTGTCTACCTGTCAGTTCTCAGCACTGTCTGGGTTAATGACTCCAGTGGTATGTGCATAAAGGATTTGAGGAGAGTGTACAAATATTTAGTCACGAGTAGATGCCCTGTCTTAGTCTGTTCTTTCACAGAATGACCTCTGAATTGTGCGGAAAATCTCGCTGTCAAGAACTGAATGTCCAAAAGGAGACAGAGGAGTCCTAAAACTTTATTCGAATAAAGGGAGAGTCCACCGGGCATATCCCTGTGGGGTCTCTCAAATTGCTGGGGGACGCAGCCCCCCCCTTTTATCCTAATTTCCCGACCGAGGGACGCCCTCTCCTTTTCCCCATTGGCCAAGGTACTCAGAAGTTACAGCCTTCCCGGCCGCCTACACCGAACTCCGGCCTCCCGCCATCTGTTCTCACCTGAGCTCACCAACTCCTTTGTCCCCCTTGCTGAAGAATGTGGGGCAATTGCCCTATTTCCCTCCTTTGTAAAGGCCCCATCTCCTTGCAGATGGCTCTTTTTGTCCTTCTGGGCTCATGGCTCCACTCAGTCTCCCCTCCCTTTGTCCTGCTCTTCAGCCAAACTGTGGAGAAACCCCCTTATTGATTAATACAAAAACTTGAGCATTCCGCTCAATCCCTCCTCTTTTTTTTTTTTTTTTTTTTTTTTTTTGAACAATATTTGTTTTTACAAACTAGGTTATTAACTAACAACCTGCAACCTGCATTCAGTATGTCTAGTACCCATGGGTAGTCTTCATATCCTCCTGGATTCTCACAGACCCAGCAACCCAGAGTTTATTTTCCAGACCTACTCCCCGTCAGCGGTACAGATCTACGGAGAGTTAGCCGGGGCTTTCCATCCTCTTCCTTCAACTGAGAAGTCCAAACTTCTGGAGTCTTGGAAATCTTAACTCTAGTATGATGAGTCCATCCATGCTCAGCTGTCTTGATTGATGTTTCTGTGGTTAGTAATACCTGATAAGGTCCTCGCCACTTTGCTAGCAGTGGTGCTTCTTTCCATTCTTTGACCAAGACCCAATCCCCTGGTTGGATATCATGGACTGCAAAATCCAAGGGGAGGGTCTGTGCAAGCTGGGCTTCCTGTCGGAGAGACTTCACAAGAGAATGTATTCTGGCCACATATTGCTTTACATATATATCACTTATCTCCACCTCCTTGCCAGGTTGGGAGTTAGCAGGATAGGGAATCCCAAACATTATTTCAAAGGGGGACAGCTGAATGTCTCCCCTTGGTTTTGCTCTTATTCTTGCTAAAGCTAATGGGAGAAGTCGTGTCCACGGCATCTTAGTTTCTAACACCAATTTTAAAAGATGCTTTTTAATGTTCCCATTCATCCTTTCCACTCTACCAGAACTCTGAGGATGCCAAGGGGTATGCAAGTCCCATCGAATCCCTAGGGCAGTCATGACATCTTGAAGGACCTTTCCTGTAAAATGAGTGCCTCTGTCTGAATCTATTGCCTCTACCAACCCATATCTTGGAATTATTTGTTCTAAGAACACCTTAATTACAGATCCAGTTGTTGCTGAGGCAGTTGGAAATGCCTCGGGCCATCCTGTCAACTGACATACTATTACCAGAAGATACTTAAGTCTCCCTACACGGGGCATCTCAGTAAAGTCTGCTTGGCATCGTTGGAATGGGCGTACAGCCCAGGGTCGTCCTCCCCTTGCAACTTCTCTTGCGGCTCGGCCGTTGGCCTTAGCACAAATCAGACAGCCCTCAATGGCCTGTTTTGCCAGAACAAAAAGACCAAGGGCAGCATAGGTTTTAAGGAAGGCTTCCGCCAGCCCTCTAGAGCCCCAATGGCTTCCTTCGTGAAGCTCTTTCAGTATTTGTAGGGCTAGGGCTTTGGGCACCCATTGTTTGCCCTCCTTTGTAAACCAGTCATGTCCTTTTTCTTTTGCTCCACTATTTTTAATTATTTCTAATTCTTCTGGTGGAAAAGACATCTTTTCTGGTAATGGCTGGACTACCGGTAGGAGAGGGAGGATCTTAGATACTTCTGGTAGGAGTGCTGCTTTTTGAGCTTCCTCATCAGCCAATCGATTGCCTACCTCCTGCTCTGAATGTCCTGTCTGATGTCCCCTGATATGAATTATTGAGACCTTTTTGGGGAGGTTCACCACCTCCAGCAGGCGAGCAATCAGATCCTTATGCACCAATGCCTTTCCTCGGCAAGTTAATAAACCTCTTTCTTCCCACAGTTTTCCAAACATATGTGCCACCCCATATGCATATTTAGAATCTGTAAAGATATTCACTAGCTTGCCTTGATATAATTCACAGGCTCTTATTAGAGAGTACAATTCTGCGGTTTGGGCTGACCAGGTAGATGGCAGCTTTCCTCCCTCCAGCAGCTCCCTTCCCTTAATGATAGCATATCCTGTAGCCCGTTTCCCTTCTATTACTCTTGAAGATCCATCAATAAACACATTGTCCCCATCTGGCCAAGGAATATCTCTCAAATCTTCCCTAGGTCGAGTTTGGAGATCTAGTACTTGAATACAGTCATGGATTTCCTTTGATTCTTCTCCCTCAGGACCAGTTAGACAAGAAGCTGGGTTAAACCCTCCCCCACTTCTTAATTTTAAATCTTCCTGCTCCATTAAACAGGTTTCATACTGCAATAATCGGGCACTGGTCATCCATTTGGAAGCCCTTTCAGTTAGTAATGCCTTCACCTGGTGTGGGACCTTGACAACAAGGGATCCTCCTGTAGTCAGCTTTCGGGCCTCAGTTACCATTAGGGCCGTAGCTGCACAATTCTGCAGACAATAAGGCCACCCCTTAGCTACTGGGTCTAATATTTTAGAAAAATAAGCTACTGGTCTTGGCATGCCTCCATATTCTTGCACTAAAATTCCCTTGGCGTGGCCCTGTTTGACATCCACATATAATTCAAATTCTTTTTCTGCATCCGGAAGAGCTAAGGCCGGAGCCTTGCTCAACTTATCTTTTAATTTTCTAAAGCTCTGTTCTCCTTCTTGTGTCCATACCACAACATTGGGGCTGTTTTGGGTTAAAAAGTCATACAGTGGTCTAGCTAATGCAGAAAAGTCTTCAACCCAGGCTCTGCAGTATCCTACTAGCCCTAGGAACTGCCGTAGCTCTCTCTTAGTCCTGGGTAATGGCACTTCTAAAATTCCCCGAATTCTTTCTGGGTCAAGGCATCGTAAACCTCCGGTCAAAATATGCCCCAAATATTTGACCCTTCTTTCCACCATTTGTGCCTTCTTTTTGGACACCCTAAGCCCTTTTTGGGCCAAGAAATTAAGTAATTTCACAGTGGCTTCCTCTACTACCCCCTCTTCTTCCCCTGATAGGAGCAAGTCATCCACATACTGCAATAACCTAACTCCAGGAGGTGGGGTAAATTCCTTCAGTATTTTCTGCAAGGCTTGTCCAAACAAGACCGGTGCCTCAGTGTATCCTTGCGGGAGAACTGTCCATGTCAATTGTTGTTTTATTGTTTTTCCTCCCTCCTCTTGTTCCCATTCAAAGGCAAAATATTGCTTACTATCCTCTGTGAGAGGACATCCCCAAAATGCATCTTTCAAATCAAGTACTGAATAGTACTGATGTGAAGAGGGGATCTGGTTTAGAATAGTGTATGGATCTGGAACTGTGGGATGTCTTGGTTTGATAATTTCATTTATTGCTCTTAAGTCCTGTACCATTCTATAGGTTCCATCTGGCTTCTTGACTGGCAGAATGGGAGTATTGTATGGAGACATACACGGCTCCAAAAGTCCTGCTTCCAGCAAAGACTCAATAGTAGGTTGTAAGCCTTTCCTTCCCTCTCGTGAAATAGGATACTGCTTTTTAGAGACTATCTGCCCTGGTTGCTTTAAAGTAATTTGGAGAGGTTCCATGTCTAGTTTTCCATATTTTCCTGGAACTGCCCACACTTCTGGGTTCACTTCAGCATAAGCTTTGTCAGACATTTTGCACAAAGTTACAGTAGTGCAAGCTTCTTTATCATCTCTTACAATACTGATTTGCATTCCCAATTTAGCCATCAAATCCCTCCCCAGCAGATTGCAATCACAATTTGGGACAAAGAGAAAATCATGCATCTCAAATTTGTTTCCCACATCCACTACCAGTGGCTGGATAATACGCACTCGTTCGTCTTTCCCACTTACCCCTTGGATAACCAAGGAGCCTTTTGACAATCGCCCTCCTTTTGGCATAAAATTCAAGGTGGATCGAGAGGCTCCTGTATCTATCAAGAAACACACTTCCTCTCGGTCCGGACCCACCCTACATGTTATCAAGGGCTCCCGTGTGGTGGATCCTTGGTATAATGGGAGCCCCTGACATCCCTGGCAATCCATTTCCATTAGTCGGTGAATTTCCTCTTCCTGAGGATCTCTTAGCCTCTGTGGGCATTCCCTTCTCCAATGTCCTTCCTCATTACACAATGCACACTGATTTCTTCCCAATTTTTGTTTTAGATGGATATCTTCTGTTGAAGAGACCATCCCCCTGCCCTGCCTTTGACTACGCCCTTGAGATCGACCCCTTCCTCTGGCCCTTGGGGGTCCCTCAGGGGGCCTCACAGATCCTTGTGATTGTCTTATATACTGAGCCATAATCATTGCCTTTGTCTTTGCCTTTTCCTCATCCCTTCTCACATACACCTGTTGTGCTCTCTTTACCAATTCCTCTAATGGTTTATCCTGCCACTCTTCATCCTTCTGCATCCTCCTTCTTATATCAGGCCAAGATTTAGTGACAAACTGTACTTTTAGTAATGTGTCAAAGGCTGGTCCCTCAGGGTCCAGTCCTCCCTGTTTCCTCAAAGCATCTCTAATTCTTTCTAGCCAATGAGAGGGGCTCTCATCTTTTCCCTGTTCCAAGGTCATAGCCTTTGACATATTATTAGTTCTGGGGACTGCCATTTTAATGGCTCTGATTATGTATGCTCGATAATCTCGAAGACGGGTCAAATTGACTCGATCATTTGGATCCCAATGGGGGTCTCCCACTGGGATCATATCATCCACAGTGGGTGCATCTATCACATTTTGGCCTGCCTGCGGGTGTTCGTCCTCCCATAATTGACGAGCTTTTGACGAGCTTTTTGCAAGATCATTTTCTTTTCCTGGAATCCAAATAAGATTCCTAAAAGAAAATCCCAATCCTTTCAAGTGCAATCTGCATTTCCAAACAAAACAACAATATTTTATCATTAGTTCCTTAATTATTTCTAGGGGAATGCGTAAGTTATCCCAAACCCTCAAAAGTCTTCCCAAGGGACTATATAGGTATAAGTCGAGGTGGTCATACCTTTTCTCAGCACCCTCTTTTGGTTTCCCTTCGCTGCTCTCCCTGGACTCCCATGTCGGGGTCGCCACCCCTTTTGTTCCCCACTGTCCCATAGTACTCACCAGTGAGATTTCAATGGTCCTTTCCGTCAAACCTGGTCCTTTCCGTCGGACTTTAGCGCTACCCGGAGGTCCTTTCCTTCAGACCTAGTCCTTTCTGTCAGACCTAGCCCTTTCCGTCGGGCTTAGCGCTACCGGGAGGTCCTTTCCGTCAGACCTAGCCCTTTCCGTCGGGCTTAGCGCTACCGGGAGGTCCTTTCCGTCAGACCTAGCCCTTTCCGTCGGGCTTAGCGCTACCCGGAGGTCCTTTCCGTCAGACCTAGCCCTTTCCGTCGGGCTTAGCGCTACCGGGAGGTCCTTTCCGTCAGACCTAGCCCTTTCCGTCGGGCTTAGCGCTACCTGGAGGTCCTTTCCGTCAGACCTAGCCCTTTCCGTCGGGCTTAGCGCTACCGGGAGGTCCTTTCCGTCAGACCTAGCCCTTTCCGTCGGGCTTAGCGCTACCGGGGGGTCCTTTCCGTCAGACCTAGCCCTTTCTGTCAGACCTAGTCCGTTATGTCACACCCCTTGAGGACCCCCTCCTGGTCCTACCTGCGGATCCCCCGATCCGCTTCTCGTCTGTCTCCGGACAGTCTCGGGAACCCAATCAGTCGTCCGGTGCAGGCTGCCGTCGAAGGGAGTCGATCACCAAAAGCTATGGTGAGGCGCGCCGTCGACTCCAATCGCCGTCTGCCGTTCCCGGAAGGTGGAAGGATCCCGGACGAGCCCCCAGTTGTGCGGAAAATCTCGCTGTCAAGAACTGAATGTCCAAAAAGGAGACAGAGGAGTCCTAAAACTTTATTCGAATAAAGGGAGAGTCCACCGGGCATATCCCTGTGGGGTCTCTCAAAATGCTGGGGGACGCAGCCCCGCTTTTATCCTAATTTCCCGACCGAGGGACGCCCTCTCCTTTTCCCCATTGGCCAAGGTACTCAGAAGTTACAGTCTTCCCGGCCGCCTACACCGAACTCCGGCCTCCCGCCATCTGTTCTCACCTGAGCTCACCAACTCCTTTGTCCCCCTTGCTGAAGAATGTGGGGCAATTGCCCTATTTCCCTCCTTTGTAAAGGCCCCATCTCCTTGCAGATGGCTCTTTTTGTCCTTCTGGGCTCATGGCTCCACTCAGTCTCCCCTCCCTTTGTCCTGCTCTTCAGCCAAACTGTGGAGAAACCCCCTTATTGATTAATACAAAAACTTGAGCATTCCGCTCAGAATCACATAGCAAGCAGGCAGAAAAACAGCATTTTGGAAAACTTATTTTGCAAAGAAATGGGGATCCCACAATGTAGCAAGGATAAAGAATTCAGAATTTCTTGCTATTCCAGGTTGTAATGAAAAATCAATTATTTTTCCTGAAGACACATATCTTTATAGGTTTTCAAGAGCTCTACATCTCATTCTCAGCTGACAGAATACAGTTACCTTGGGGTTACATTGAACAGAAGTTGTTATTGATTAGAAAAGTGTTCACAGATTAGGAGCCTTATAAAAGAGCTACTTGGCAATCCCTCTTAATTGGATATGTTCAGCACTTGAAACTTAATTTCTATCTCCATTTAAGTGAGTCAATATTGTGGCAGAAGCTAAAGAACAGGTTTGGCACAATAAGCGCAGTAATTCTGCTCCCACTTTGTTGGATTGGTCTAGACACCATCAGAACATGTCTGCCTTCATTTCAGGTCAAATAACCACCAGCCTCAAGCTTATCAGGAGGTTCGAATGGTTTCTGTTTAGTACGGCATCTCAGCTGCATCGTCTATAGAAAAAACACAAAATCACTGAAACACAAAGACATTGGAGCAGGAAGAGATCTCTGGAGCTTGTCTAGTCCGATCCTTCTTCTCAGGTCAGAGTTGGTTACAGCACAGTGTCCAAGACTGCATCCAGTTGGGTTTTGAGCATCTGCAAGGTTAATTTTCTGGGCGATGTGTTTCAGCGTTTGTCCACTCTCACAGTAACAAAGGGTTTTTTATGTCCAAAAAGATCCTTCTTTACTTCAGTTTGTGCACACTGCCTCTCATCCTGTCACTGGTTATCACTGAGGAGAGCCTGGTTCTGTCTTCTTTACTTCCTCCCATCAGGTATTTGTCCACTTAATGCTTATCGGTATCCCCCAGAACCTTCTCTTCCTGTGGCTGAACAATTCCAGCGCTCTCAGTCTCTTCTCATTTCTCAGATGCTTTGGTTCATTAACTGTCTTTGTGGTCCTTCATGGGACTTGCTAAATCATTAATGAAGAGGTTAAACTGGATTGGCCCCAGCATCAACCGCTTGGAGATACTACTATGACTGGCCTCCAGCTGGACAGAATTCATGTCCTCTGAGCCCAACTGTTCAGCCAGGTTTGGTTCATCTCATTGCTCATTCACCTAGCCTGTTCTTCATCAGTTAATCTATCACTGGTAGGTTTGAATCTCCACAAAAATTTATGTTTGATTAAATTTCCTTTCTAGTAGTATACAACAACTAAAGCTTGCAGCAAGAGTTAGGCGCTGGCTATGCCTAAATGAGATGGTGGCTGGTGATAGTGCTCTTGTCAATCCGACTAGTGCTGGAAGAGGCCATAACATACCGAGAAAGCATCAAGAGCCCTTACACACTTAAATGAATCTCATTGTGCTTCTCTCCTCAAACACTAATATGCTAATGAGAATAAAGAAACACTGAGTACATTTTTTGAAAAGCAGCATGACCTTTAACAAAAGTCTCTTTTTTCTTTTGCTATGCAAATCAGAGGATTCTTGCTTCAAAATATAGAAAGTCTCAGCCTGAAGCTAACATCTGGAATCAAGTAAATCTGTACATTAAAGTAGTCAGAAGTAAACTATTTCCATCAAGTAACTTTCAATATATATGTTTATGCAACATTAAATAGAAAATTGTAAAATTCAACAGTATTTTCAAAGATATGATAAGGACACAATTCAAATATATGTTTTGGTTTGAATACAACAACTTCTTGCCAACTATTTTATATTTTAGAAACACGACATCTATTCATGTTTGGAAAAAGTAGAAGACACTACCTCATGACAATTCTACTAAAAAAAGAAAAAAAGAAATTATATATATATATATGTAGATCCCCTGCACCTGCTTAGGAGAAAAAATATCAGGTTTCCTAAAAGCCAAAAATGTAGACAGCACCTCCCAGAGTTCAGTTCAGACTGACTGCTAGGCTAACAGAAGGAGAGACACCTCTTTTCATGTTGGAAGGTATCACCTATCCTCATTGCTGTGGCATACACTTACGCAGGAACACAGAAAACAGCTGATTTTCTTCATCTCATTTTGTTCATCTCATTTTGTATCAGACTGCTGTAATTGTCAGTGCTTCATTCGGCTTAGTGCCATTTCACAGCTTGAATTACCAAAAGGGAGTCTGTCAGTGCGAAGGGAAGCCAAAGCTCATCTGCAACGGGCTGATGCCTTTCCTTTCCCTTGACACATTATCATTCCAGCGACACTCCCCATCCACACTGATGAAACCAAACTTTGCAAATGCATCCCCCATAACTTCTTAAATCCCTTTCTCCCTGGGCAAAGATTTGGTCATGCTATATTTGCTATACTAATGTGATGCTTATTAAAAGCTTCATGACTTGGTGTCACTAGCAATTCTGCAATTGTTTTTTCATCCCAAAGTTATCTTTTGAGAAGTATTAATGATTGTCAAGGGTGGCCTTTTAGCTTTTTTATTAAGGTAGCATAGATTTTTTTTTAACCTAATTTATACCAAAAATAGATGAAAAGGTTATGTTAGGGGCCCCATTTCCTAAACTCCAAGTCTAACAGTGCTGGTCTTAGACAGGTTAGAAGCATGAAATCAGCACAGTTATTCTTGGGCAAGCATTAATAATTAGGTATTACATTGGAGAAAGGGCAATGCTTCATCTGAAGATGAAGTATTATCTTCAATATCTTTTTGTGCACTCGGTGGAACATTCCCACTGATTGTGCTTCTAAACTGCAGATAAGTTGGCAGCTTTGCCCTTTTCCAGCTGAAATATAGTCTCTTCTGGGAAACCTTTGCCAACACACACAGAGAATTGTTATGTCCTATTAAAGGTTGTTCACTGATATTTGTAGTATCTTAAATACACACTACATTATTACAGGTGAATTCTACATTTGCTTAAAGTAAGATTATGCTGTAGAGAAATCTGCCTTGCTGAGGAAGCAAACTCACTACTGAGCCAGACTACTGCAGACTGGCTTCTGGAGCAGCACGGTCAATTGGGGACCAAATAACAGATAGTTGTCAGAAGCTCGGAGAAAGGCGAAATTCCAGTTGTCATTTAAGATTTACTACTTCCTAAGACCAAGAAGGTTCCACAGATATTTTAGATTATAAAGGCACAAAAAAAAGAATGACTAACTGCAACACCAAAGCAATATTCAAAATTACTCTCAAAGACTCTCTTTCCCCAGATGACAGTTACAAATGCCACTTCTCATGGCAGGAGGATTTTCTTTTCTTTTAAGAGCTAGTCACAGCAATATACACGATTTCATTTCATTCACGAAGAAATAAAAATGCATGTTAGCCTCATTTGACGGTTTGAAAAAATATCTTCACATAAATTACTTAATTTCATGAAATTTCCTTGCTTGGAATCATAAAAAAAATCTAGACCAAAATCTAATGCATTTATTAGATTATCCCTCTGGGGCTATCAGAAAAATCTACGCTCTATTTTAGTCAGAATTCCACTCTGGAATAGGTGATGTCAAGATAGCTTAGCTATCTTGCTCTTACTTATCTTACTTATCTTACTCTTTAAGGGTACCCACTCTTTCTTATTGCAAAGAGTTTCAATAGTTAAAAAAAATAATAAAAAAAAGGAAGCTGAAAATGCTCATTAGACTCGAAAGTTAGAGTTCAGTAAAATAATTCTACCTGGTGAAACCCTATAGAGAGTTTTACAATACCTTTTAACAGATTATATCAGACTACTAAAACCGAGGAAAAAAAATCTAAAACAAATATCAAGGCCAGCTATGGTATTACCCATTCTCCCTCAGACTTTTATTGTATTTACCTGTGCTTCTTCTAAACCTGTCCATCTTTGTCAGAAAGATAATGATATGATGCTTTCAAATGATTAAAAGAAGTCTGTAGCAGTGACTCTGCTGGCATCCCTTATGCGTTCCTGGTGTGAAAGACGAGTGTCAATAAAATGCACCAACATCTACAACTGCTCTGGTATATACTTACTGAATCACCTTCATGTTAATAACCACATTCAATTAATACAGTTGGTCAGTCTAGTTTTGTCAAACATATTTTGGCTAACCAGAATCTGCATAGATGCATTCTGAGAAAAATGTTTACATCAGAGTGTCATTTCACCCTACATGAACATAAATAAATGGAATCAGAACAAAAATCAGTATCATCAGTGTTTAGTTTTGCAACAGAAAACAAGTGTTATGAACTCATCTGCAAAAATATATACATATAAAATAAAAAATATATAAAATGTATATATGTACACACATGTACATATATTAATCCAATTTAGCCTATTCTTTTTGTGAAAAACTGACTTAACACATTTTGCCTGTGTGCTAGTTTCTCCCTATTGGATTTCACATCATAAAAGAACATTTTTTTGTTTCCAATGGCCAATGTGACGGATATGCTCCTTCCCCAGCTCATCCTGACTTCTCACACGTAGCCCTGTTCAGGTGTTAACTACCACATTGTCTGATCCTGGTAGTTGCATCCCTGATTTCTTCCCCCATCCAGATATTAACCATCAATAACAGTCCTGATGGCCCTATCCTGATGGGGAGATAAGGCTAACTGCGAGTACACCAGCCAACAGTCATTTCTGAATTGAAAGAATGACTATCAGTCAATCATCTTATCCCATAAATACGGGGACAGCCCAAGAGCCCATTGAGCTCTCCTTGTATCACAGCGGGCTGCACGCCGGGATCTCCCCTTGAGCAGGGACACCTCTCAAGGACACTCCTCGGGGTTAAGAGATCCTTCCCACTACAGATTCGTGGTAAGTGATTATAGCGCGCCTTTCTCTTTCTGAACTTGTAAACTTTACTTTGTAACTGTGCACAAATCCCTTAGACATAAACCATTGACCAGGTCTGGGACTAGGACTGGATCCAGCCGCACCCAGACTCCTCTCAGAAGGAGTTTGGAAAGCAAGGGGGTCCAATCTGAACCTCGTGACCAAACGGGAGAGTGTCCTTGATAATTCTGTGTGTATCTTGAACCTCCATGCAGTAACTAATGAGTGACCTTACCATAGAATCTCGTGAAACCATTGTCATTACCAATAAAACCTATTCCTATTTCTTTCCCACGAGTGAAGTGCATTGTGTCACTCACCCCCACCACCACTCGTTCCGTGACAGCCAAGAGACACAACTTGATTATTAGTAACCTGTATATAACCTAAAGAAACTAGCCAGAACCTTTAAGACTAAGGCATCAGTATTAAACATACCTGTAGAGCATACCCAGATTTTAAACAAGGATTAGAATCTGTGACCTTCAAGCATAAGGTTATAATAGTGACATTTTTTTTTAAGGTTAATTAAATGACATGATGTTGAGCATACTGTTAACTTCAACTGAGTAGGTTTTCTCTTTATATGTGAAAGTCCTTCCTTAACATTTCCTTATATCTCCCTTACATTTGGAAATCTGCACAGACCAAATCACAAATATGTACTAATATACATAAATAGAGGTCATTCAGTTTCATCTGACCCTTCAAGGCCACACGTTCTACTGGATGGAATCTAATTGTACAGGCGTCCTGAGTTGTCCCTCTACTTTAGATCAACAAAGACTTATGCATAAGGAATCATCTGTCATATGCTTTTGAGAATACAAAAATACAAATACAAAAAATACAAAAAAAGTTTCATGTCCAAAAGGCACTCTGCTGAGCAAATGAAATTAGACTTTGCTTGCTTTATGCATTAAATTGAACCAAACACATCTACATGACTGAATTCTAGCTGCAAAAAATAAGAGCGGCCTAGATTGGGAAATGGAGAATTTTCTTACCAAATGAAAGAAAAAGAAAGCTTCTGCCTTTGATCTCCTACCTTCATTTTGGTCACTGGAGGAAAAGAAAAAAAAAGAGAGAGAGAGAGAGGGAAGGAGAGAGGGAGAGAAGAATGCAATAACAACCAGATAAATATACCTTTGTTTTTCTTATTAGTAATATATATATATATATTTAAGAACTTTTTTTTAAAAAGCAAACATTCAAGAGTAGAATTACAATTTATATGCCAGACAGCTGAAAAGCATTTAAAAAAATCAGGTGACACTACTTAAAGCTACAAATCACATGTTCAGTCTGAAATTATTCTTTAGTTCACAGCAGTAACAAGAATTAAAAAAAGGAGGGAGGAAGGAAGAGGGAGGAAGGAAGAGGGAGGAAGGAAGAGGGAGGAAGGAAGAGGGAGGGAGGGAGGAAGGGAGAGGAGGAGAGAGGAAAGAGGGGAAGTATGTAGCAGATTGTCTTAAAGTGTTCAGTAACGTCAGCTATTAATAATAGATGTAGGAAACTAACTTCTCTCCAGTGAACTGTGTTTTGATGCATTTACTACACAAGTAAAGAGAAGTTAAAGAGGTCTGGCTGGGGAGCACCAAAGTTTGACTACTCATATGACGTCTGAAAACAATCTCAATTAGCTGAATGAGAAAGAAATAAGAATTAAAAATAAATAAATAAATAATAAAGAAAGAAAGAAAGGCAGTAGGAACCAAAGGGGCAAGGAGGGATAGCCCTATAACTGATACAGGCTATGAGCTTTCATTTCCTGGTGACACACAGTTGCATAGTTTGTGTTGTTTCTTTGTCTCCTCCACAAAGCAAAGCTTGCAAAAGTGTGGATTCAGTGACACCAAAATTTTCATTTGCATTTATATAGAAAATAAAATCATTGCCCTGAAATGCACCAGCCAATAATGCATTTTATATCTCAGGTTAAACTTATGCTAGACTATAAAAGCAGAGGAATACATGAGACGCCTGACCCCTCAGCATTAGTGATGCAAAGGCAGATGGAAATGACTACAACAGTCTATGCCCCGGTGAAGAACCGGATTGTTGGGCCTGCTGCGGAGAGCAAGCAAGGAGCTCAAAGCAGGGCTTCTTCTAGGGAAGAAAAACACCCCTGTGACTGCACTACTAAATGGATCCATCTGACATTTTACAAGAAGCAAGCTAAGAGGAACTTAAGTCATGCTGCCCTTCAGTTGACTGATCAGATAGGAAAAAGCTGATCTTCCCCAGAGATTTAGTTCCCAGGACTGCATTCAAAGGAGGGAACTGCTCTCTGTCCCTCTCTTTGTCTTTGGGCTAAGTGAAAATTGTTTTATTTTCCTTTCGAAAACTAAGCTCTGGAAAGACATTTAACTAGTCATTCAAATCATTGACCAAAAACAAATGGTGCTTTCTTACCCGTATCTATGCTAGGTAGTAGGACACTTAAAAAACAACCCATACTACACAGGAGTTTGCCTAACAAACATCCTTCAGTCTTCAACAAGCAGTAAAATGCTTCAATTAAAGGGATGGAATAATTCTAAAACAGCTAAAAAGGTTTTTCACAGCTCTGGGATTAATGAGATAGGTAGCTTGTCACTACTTGCTCATTATAAAACAAGCTCAGATCAGTACTGACTAAAAGTCATTAACTTCTGGCAGCTGCTCAGTGACATATGGGAAGAACTAGTAGCCTCATCTCACTTTTAGAACATCTAGCATTTCTCACTTGTCAGGCCCAGCAGAAAGACAACAGGCTGGATGTACCCTGCACTATTGCACCCTGACTATTACGGCTCATGCAATTTGGGCACTGACAGATCAGATACTCCTATGGCTGATGGCTCATGTCTTCCCTAGTAGCATGCATCAGTTTCAAATTATGGCAATTTGGCATTTTTGGTGTGTCCTGATCTCACCAAGACGAAAGGGGAAAACAAAGTCCACACACCACTGGGGTCACTACACCCCCTAACAGCCACACTAATGCGTGCTGCGCACTTAATGTTTAGTCACACTGCTGCTTTTTAAACCATGCTTCCTCAGTTCATTTCTCTCCCCTCCATTTTGAAGGACTGCATAAAATGTTTAATCAAAGCTGTACTTGCAACAAAGTTGGAATTTACCAAATAATGCTATAAATATAATAGTGCTCAACTCCTTTAGATTGCTTACAAAAAGCATGTATGCAATTGGAAAAAAAAAATATATATATATATATTTTCCCCCAGTCAAAAACTCAAATGAAAAAAAAATGTAGAAGAGGAAAAGTAGATTGGTCAATGGCTTGCTCCACAAAAGCAGTACAATTAATTCTCTCACTTCAGAGGAACACTGTCATACCTTGGATGGCTCATGACCTGAAAAAGGATATATATATATGTGTGTGTATATATATATATATGTATATACACACACAGAGAGAGAGAAAGAGAGAGCATCCTTGGTCAAGTTAGGCATTATAGTGGCAGAAAGGAAAATCCAAACAAGCAA
Organism: Tinamus guttatus; assembly: GCF_059628265.1. Lineage (NCBI taxonomy): Eukaryota > Metazoa > Chordata > Aves > Tinamiformes > Tinamidae > Tinamus > Tinamus guttatus. Next base: position 4,509,342 of record NW_028288569.1, on the reverse strand, counting down.
CATTGAGAAACTTTTAGGCCACTGAAACAACTAAGCTCTTAAAGATCTTTGCAAGAACAGCTACCATTTCCTACATTAAGTGCTGGAAGTTAAATACGAATCCAAATCCACAGTAGTGGCTGTGAAATTCCCATTTACACAAAGAATATAATCACACAGCATCTTTCATATACTAAAGGACAGGTCACTGACATAGTCAAAAACTTTCCTAATTTGCCAACTAATGTTGGCAAACAGGTACCATCTAGGCCAACAGCTTCTGCAAACCTTACTCAGAGTTTGAACTTCATTTTAATTTTTCCTGTATACCCTCACTCCATTTACATTCCTGGTTTTATCCCAAATAGAAGCAAGATAACAACCAAAGACCTTAACTTTGCTATGGCCCTTTGTACTCAGCACTTCTTCTCTAAATAGCTATACCACTTTAAGGACCAAAATAATCTGTGATAGAGACAGCACCACAACACTGCTCACCTTGTTTCTCTTGAATTCAAGTCAAGGGCACTTAGGGACAAAAACAACAAAAACACAGTTTTCTTTGCTTGTATGCTAAGAGATACTTCTCACTAAAACAAACAACAAAAAATATTTAATTTTCATGACTGTTCCTTGCTGCCCATCTAGCAAGCACTGAGCAATTCACTGGTGCCTACACCATGACAGCTAGTGTGCAGAATATGGGCAACTTTGTTTTGGTGTGCTTTGATCCTGCACTCCAGGCAGTACAGCGTGAAATTATGAATATTGTTGTTTCTTTGCAATAAATTCAGGGCCCACTGTTGGCAGTTTAGGACCATCTTACTGTTCACATATCAGAGATGTTGTTTAGACATTGTGTGCTTCCACCAGTGAAAAGAACTACTTCTATAAGGGTATGCTATAGTAGAAAATGGGCATGCCTGCTGATCTTTACTCAGGAAAGCAGCAGTATTTCACATAGAGTTACTTGGTGGGGAAAAAAACAGTGTGGGGTGGTGGGCAGAAAGAAAAGGAACAAGTTTTTGCCAAGGGCTTTCAGCTTGTATTTCATTCTGTTAACTGTGACAAATATTGAGCAAAGAAAATTTCTGTATCCAAAACATCTAAATGGAGTAAGTGGTAGCTAATGGCAATGAAAACGCTGGCTGGCTGAGCTAGGGTGAGCAGTCTCAGAGGACCCCAGATGGATTTCAGGCATAGAAAAAGACCTCATTGCTGCCTCCGACCCTGGAAAGTGAAGAGCAATGGCACAGTTAACTAAAAGCTAATTGGAGAATCATGCTGATAGCAATAAACATTTTGTTGATTTAATAGGACAGAAGGTTGTAGCCCTTTTAGCCAAAGATCACGACACTAGTTGCAACTGTTCACAGCTACAGAGGTTTAGAGAAACAGAGGTTTGTTGTTAAAAAGAAAACGTAAAGCTTTACTATAGAGTAACTGTTCTTAAAATGGGCTAACATGGCAGCTCACTTAAACCACAAAGCATTTATAAATGCCTCCTTTGTACTGTGATGGGAACATAATTATAGTAATTTGCGAAAAGCTTATTTGTCTCTTTATTTTATGACAAAGGTCTTTTCAGTTTCTGATAAAAGTATAAAGCTTCAAAATAAAAATCTAAAACCACCATGTAACTCTAAGAACTTACCCCTGAGAGAAAACTGGGAAAGAATTTTGTGGCTAATGAAAATCATGCATGTCTCGTCAGCCTTCTGAGGATGTATTTTCAAATACAGATTTCAAAAAGCATTATCAAACTGCAAGAAGAAGATACTTCCCCAGAAAGTTCTTAATTATGCAAGTGCTTTGAAGCCCAAGACCACCTTTCTGCCATTCTCTCTTCTTGTCCTCATTTTAAATCCTTTTAGAGAGAGGTTGTTGTCATTTCTTTGTTCTTCAGTTGCCCTGCGACAGTATCTCCTTTATATCTAACCCTTCCTACACCTTTATTCTTCATTGGAAATCAACTCTGAAGGATTTGCCCGCTTGGCACTCCACCAGACTGGGTACTCTATTAAAAACAGCTTTTGCTATTCACACACATAAAAGAAAATACATACCTCCAAGAGCACTCAAAGAAAGCCATTATGCCATTTAAAGAGAGAAATCACAAGGGTCACAATGAAGGAGAAAGCAAATAGCTGTGAAGAGCAAAGCCTTAGTTATAATGAGGAGTTAGTTCTGCATTTTTACAAGCAGGTCAAATACGCGGGAAAAGTTGTTAACTTACAAGGAAGGGCACAGACACCACACTACTTTTGAGGAGAAAGAGGAGCATTTCTGCTTCTAACAAGAAAAAAAAATGCTGGCATCCTGGAGCAATACCCTCACATTGCTTCTCCAAATCCCTTAGCATTAAGGACAGTTGGGTAGGACAGCAGACTTCCAAGAGAATTAAAGATGTCAAAAGTTTTCACTGCCTTGTGAAATATCTTGTATGTAGGAAACATTGTGGCTGTTGTTACAACGGGCTATCTGTCTTCAGTGGAGGAAGTCCAGGACATCTGCAGGACTTGTTTGTCTGCACACACGTGTAGATCTCAGCAACAGCTCCTCAGTCAGGAGGTGAGGGGCGGCTGCTTCTGCGAACAGGAAAGCAACGAGAAAATTAATTGCTAACATTGGCAAAATGAAACAAAGCCTAACCATTCGGCCAAATTATTTGGAATGGTAGAATCACAATTGTTTGTTTCAGTAACCGTATCATTTATTCCCCCTCTGTATCACCTGATGCTTTATTCTAACACTTGTTTTTGCAGCGGGTTGCCAACGGTTATCGATCCAAGATGCTAAAACACTCCTGTTCTGTGTAATCATGATTTGAAATCAGAAAGAAATGAGCAATTAAAGCTGAGAATTACTTTGGAGTTACTAAAAACCTTTGTAACAGCAGCAAGTGGTCTTCAAAAATTGCCATCAAGGAAAATAATAAAGAAAAAGAAGAGAAATTACTTTTTTCCTGTGTTGCTTCTTAATTGCTTTTGCTCATAGCTTTACATTTGGGATTTCTAGGCTGTGTTTGCACCCATCAGAGCCAGGTTGTTCTTTTTAAATGAGACCTGAGGTCCCAATGCACTTAGCTGGGACTATTTGCAAATGTACCCAGCTCTCAGATTCACAACCAAAACTGCAGTGATTCACTGGCAATGCTTCTTTAGGTCAAAAGACAGCTCAGGCAGTTGTGAAATCAAACAAGAGTCCTCTGAATCACAGCTGCTCCAGTCTGAGGCCTGATTATTGCATTGTGCTCTGCTTCACATATATTGTCCAAAAACATAGCAGAACCGCTCTTGCTTCTCAATATATTACTGTACACAAACACTGTCTTTGTCTCCTTTACAGTATAAAGATTCATGACAATAATCTTCCTGGCATAAAAAAAGAAAACTCATTCAGATTAAATAAAGACCTAGAAGGACAACATGAGGTAGACTTTCCTACAATTTTAGACAGAAAGGAAAGAGCTAGCAGAAGAATTGAGAAAGCAAGGTTGTTCTTCCCAATTTAGCTGGGAAAAATATATATTCACTCATATGATCTGAATTCTAAAGCAGCACATGAGACGTTTTACCTCTCCAACTGAACAATTATCAAAAGGGATTCATTTGCAACTCAGAAAAATGGTCTCGTTATCTCTGCATTTTCAGGATGCTTTATAGAACATCATTAAAAGGAAATAAGTATATTGCAAATTCATTTTTGTACTTAACACTAGTAACCTTTACTAAAATAATCTACCTGACGTTATGAAAAAAAAATCTAGAACAAAAATGTTTTGATTTCTTGTGGAAACACCCTTTCT